>NC_079377.1:4167500-4337500 GCF_021018895.1 Seriola aureovittata
TCTCCTCTTGTCCTCGTAGGTTTTCAAGTACATCAGTTTTAATAAGACCATGACTCAGCTGTCCTCCACACTGGGTCGATGTGCTAAAGATATCTTGGGATTTGCCATCATGTTCTTCATTGTCTTCTTCGCTTATGCTCAGCTCGGATATTTGCTGTTTGGGACAGAAGTTGAATCCTTCAGCACCTTCGTAAAGTGCATGTAAGAGGTGTCAATCACAGCAGCTCGGCAGGACACATTTAAATAAGACGATTGAGCATCAACTATTTAATTCCTCTCCCTTTTTCCTTCCTGCAGCTTCACACAGTTCAGGATTATTCTTGGAGACTTTGATTATGACGCCATCGACCGAGCTAACAGAGTTCTCGGGCCAATCTACTTTGTCACCTACGTGTTCTTTGTTTTCTTTGTTTTGCTGGTAAGTCATTGTGCGACGCAAGTTGTTTGATTTAAAAATTATAAAAATGAGAAGTCTCTTTATCTCTTCACGCGTTTGTTCCTCAGAACATGTTTCTGGCCATCATTAATGACACATATTCTGAGGTTAAGGAGGAGCTCTCATCCCAAAAAGATGAGCTGCAGATTACAGACATCATCAAACAGGTAAAGGCAATGAAATTAATCTAGAAATAGATAAATCAATGAATAAATAAATAAATTGATGTCTCCTTGTAATTCAGAGCTATATGAAGACATTTATGAAGCTGAAACTCAAAAAGGAGAAAATATCAGATGTTCAGAAGGCGCTACGGTCTGGTTCTGGAGAAATCGAATTCAAGGACTTCAGAGAAACTCTGAAAGAGTAAGTGACAGTATATTTGAAGGGGAGCACATGCTGAATTTAGTGTTAAATGTAACCCTCACCACTCTGATAATCTTGTAGGATGGGACATGCTGATCACGAAATTTCTGCAGCCTTCTCACGGTTTGACAATGACGGGAACCAAATTCTAGACGAGGATGAACAACAGAGGATGAAAATCGAGCTGGAGGAAAAGAGGGTTTGTGCAACAGTCTTCATTGTATGACCTGATTTACAGGATAAATGTGGTTCAAGCTGTTTTTTGACTAATTTCTTCTCTAGCTAGACAGACATTAAAGTAAATGTAAGAATGAATGCAGTGAAAGCTGTTTTCATGATGGTGTTTCTGTATTTCATCAGGATGCTCTTAGTGCTGAACTCAATAATCTTGGAATTAATTATGGGACAGAATTACTGGAGAAGCCTCCTGTAACCTCCAATGAGCAGAAGAACCACTCCAGTCAAACCTCGGTGGATCGGGAACAGTTTCTAAAGTAGGAAAGGTTTTTATATTTAACCTATGATATGCCTAAGAGAATTTAATTTCATAACAACGAACATTAACCAAAATCTGAATTACCTTTCTCTCCCCGTGAAAGACTGGCCAGACAGGTTCTCCACCTTGAGAGCTCTGTAGCAGGCATCACAACCAGGATTGAGTTGATTATGGAGAAACTGGGATTACAAGAGAAAGCCAAAGGGAACGAAACAGCAGGGAAACTGTCCATGACCAGTAATGATGTGAGTAGGGTAGTAATTATAGAAATTCTTAAACCTTATTGTATCAAATGCTTTCCTTTTTCAATGGAAGATTGAATAGCTAGGAGGCTTCACCTTACAAATATTACAGATTTTACAGATTGTAAAATGTCTTATATTTAAGCATTCCAGCAAATTAGACTTTCTTAGTTTTCTTATGATAATTACAAAATATTTCATTTTCATTTACCCCTATCCAGAGTGACGAAACTGCCTCAGATGGCAGCGTCCTGGTTTGTGTGGACAGGGGCATGAAGGCCGAGCTGTCGTCCAGGAGAGCAGCAGGTCACACCAACTCCAGTTTTGACTGTCACATGTGATTAACCTCTGGGGAACAGAATCACGGGTTATCTGGAAGTCAGCTGACACATGAGGATGTACGGGTCAACCCACCAACAAAAGTTCAAACCAATAACAATTAGGTGCTCAGATCATCAATAAATTGACAGTATGACTTACGCACTTAGCCAGTCATCTCACGAGAATATGTAAATACTATGTAAATACTTTTTTGAATTTCTTTGCTTACTAGGCAGCTTCACTAGGGCCAATATAATAAACTGGTTTAAAATCAGATTTGTAGGATACTACAAAGTTGTAGATGAGACCTGAATGTAAATCTGTATATTGCTAGTGTTGTGTAATATACATTTATTTCAACAGTAGGTTAGAATAAAGACAGTTGTGCAATATAATCCAATATTAGGCAGTGCAACGTGCCACTCATCTGACTAACTGAATGTTTGCTTTTCTTCAGTCATTTAATGTTTATGCAGTTCCTCAGCAGCTCTCACCCCCTTGCAGTTTAGTGGGTCTTCAAAATAATACCCATATATATATATATATATATATATATATATTTTATGTCTATATGTAACACATCATTCGGTATTTATTCATCAACTTTGTCCACCTCAAGTTGTAACAGCAAATTTGATGGATGACAGTGTCTGTGGCTCTTCAGTAAAATCATATTTAGGTTAAATACTAAATACTTGGATCTGGGACATTTTATCCCAGTGGACGCGGTGTTGTTATAAAATCTTTCAGGTTTCATACTTTCCAATGTTGCCGCAGAACAAAAAGGGTAGAAGGATTATGAAGCCAAATGTATGAAAACAGATGCGGTCTAGTGAATTTGTCATTCAGATGGTAAAAATCTCTGACCCTCAGTTTAGTAATTGTAATTGTAAATTCCTGTGTCTGGTAGAGTTTCTGTAAGGACATAACTTTGCAGTGTATTTATGTGTTGCTGTCTGATGTCTGTGTAAAAGCACATTTTATTAGTGTCTAATAAATGTACCAAATGAGCAGGTTCAAATGTTTCTTTATTTGAAGTGACTTCTTGAGGTTTTCCGTTAAATGGAAAAAAAAAAGAAAAAAAAAAGATTTCATCCTTTATTATTAAACATCACTTCTGTTGTTCAACTTACATGAATTATTGTCTTAAAAGCAAATTGCAATTACATTCATTATTTTAAGCAAGAAATATATTACATGTCATAAGCGTGCAGTTCAAGCTGAAACTTCACCCGCCTGCTGCTACGACCTCAAAATGGCACACAAACTTAAAAATGGGAAAATCCACAGTGGAAAAGAATTTAGTAATGGAGCCTCTGGAAATAACAAAGTTTGAATTTACCAACACATCAATTAAGGCTTATGCATAAATTATATTGCTGAAATTTAACGATGGCATTTTTTTCATAACATTCTACCTACAGTATGTACATTATTTCTTAAGTTTTATGAAGGTTTGTGATCGAGGTTTGTATTTACACTCTAAGCCAACATGACCCTGTTTTGTTAAGTGAACACCCCCCAGCTCTAATAAACAAACAGAAACATTATGATGTATGTTGGCTAATACAACAGGAAAGGGAGAGTGAGCTTAGGAGGAGTGTACTACAATGTACAAAATGGCACATATGCAAATAAAATCCAAATGGCAGGACGTCTTTGAGAAATCCTCTTGTCACAATTTGTCAGTGATTTTTAAATAGTTTATTTCGGCTATATAGAAGTATTCTATAATTGCACTGAGGGAAGCAGAAGTTCCTGCTGCCCTGATGAAACAATGAAATATTGCAGAAACCTTCCACTTTCAGTGGAATTAACATAAAATAAAAGAATCCCAATTCATCATAAGCCTAAAACATTTGTCTTGACACAGGTCGGTGATGACTAAAAAAAGAAAAACAACATTTTGAATGATATAAAACATGATGCAATGTAGTTAGGGGCTGGTTTTGTTGCTAAATTAAATCTAAAGTTCTTCGCAAACTCTCACAGCCATTAGAAAGAGATAACTATCAATTAACTGAGGTTAACAAGAGGAAGGAGGAAGAAAATATTTAAGATTCAATATTCCTCTAGGAAACCAGCCCCAGAATCAGCACACAGCGTCAGTTACCTTTACAAAGTTTGGGGGTTTACGCTGTTTTTACAATATTTTCTTTACACAGAAAGCATGTGCTCTAGCCTTTCCCTTGAGACACAGGATTATAAATTAGTCCAATCTAGGCTACCATAAGGTGTAAACTAAAATCCATCAAAAGTCTGCAAAGAACATGCTGATCACTCTGATACAAAACATGAAAAACATATTTCTTTTTTGCTTTGAGAGCTGTGTAGGTGAAATTTTTCTTTGTACACAAAATTTACCCAAGAGATACCACCTCCCACTAAAGTATCCTTTAAAGCCACAGTTGTTTGTACAAATACTCTCTTCACATGTACTGGAAAGATTAACTACCGTCCCTGGGCCTCTATTCACAAAGCATTTTTCATTAATATATGAAAATAGGACGAAATGTCTACACACTGCATGAGCTGAAGCGAAGCCCAGACCAACATTTCGTAGGTCGGATCATTCTTGTGGCTCATTGCAGTTTGCCACACAAATTCATGATGACTGATCATACCTGCTTGACCTGTACAACACTGTGATCACTGCGTGCTGTTTTAAAAACTGACATATCTTACAAAAACTAACTCATCAATGCATGAAGACTTGGTTTGATTTTTGTCCTCTGTTGTATAAAATGACAGAAAAATGCCCCTAGTATGACAAGTAAATAAACATTTTGACGAGGCTGTAACAAACAAAGAGTTCTCACTTAAATATTAAAATATTACAACACCATGATGGCAAACTGAGAGCAGATATTGCTATAGTTGAATAATTCAATATTAATGTCATAAAGTTTGAGGTTTTGGGGGATTTTAATCTGTCATATTCCAGTGAGCTGTTGGAGTAACATGATGGCTTGTAGTGAGCGTGCTTTTAGCTCCACAAAATAGTTTGTTCGTATTTTTAATCTGAGAGGGGAACAATTAGTTTTCAAGTACTACACTGACTTTTTGATGGTTGTCTTTGATGTGTGATGAGAGGAAGGGCATCTGTGTCTGTTAGATACCTGACCAGTTAGCATGCTAATGCTGCAAATCCTCTTGTCACATACTAGGTATGATTCTCATTGGGCAAAACATTCAAAAGATTGGTATGTCCTTTAACATCTACTGGACAGACAAAGATGGCTGGTTTGGCTTTACTTCAGAAGCCCAAGAGCACTTTTCCATAACAGAACTATAAATTATCATCAAATAAACTTTTTAAAAGTTCTAAGTGAAATGAACAAAGTCATTTAAAACATAATTGTTAAACGGGCTTAGGAGCAACTATTAGCTACAAAGGCTTTGTGAATATGGCCCCGCCCTTCTTTTACCAGAGCAGCTGTCCAGATGAAAGAGTGCTATGTGGTCTAAAGGGTTGACAAAATCCCCTTGGTATTACACTTAGTTCAGGGCCAGCTCACTGCGTTTGGTAGCCAGCCATGCTGAAGTTGGCCAGGTTGGACATGACTGGACCAGGTGGGGCTGCAGCCTGGGCTGATGGAGATCCAAAGCTTCCCATCCAGGCCGGTGACTGGGACTGCCTGCGGAGATCCCACAAATACCTGATTAGTATGACTAACCGCGTTTCCACAGCAGGAACCTTCCCCAGGAACCAGGAACCTTTAGAGGAACTATGCGGGTTTCCACCGCAGGAACCAGGGTCTAAATTTAGTTCCGGGGTAATTGATCGACCCCCAAAAAGGTACCTGGTCGGGGGTAGTACTTTCCAATGGTGCAGGCACTTTGGGGGGGTGTAGTCTGCAGTGCTGAACATATTCTGACTGGTCGAGTACTCGCTGCATTTTATTTCACTCGCAAAGTTTAAATGTCCACAGTGAGCGAGCAAACACACATTTTCATTCATGTTATGTCCTCAAAATGCTGTGAATAATGTAATTAATAATAATTTTGCATAATCTTCCCGGGACTTTAGGCCGCAGTGGAAACGCAGACAACAATGGGCCACAGGAACCTTTTAGTTAGTACCTGGAGTACCTGCAACTTTAAGTTCCAGGTACTTTTTGGTTGAAACGCGGCTACTGTGGTCACTGTGTACAGATCAGCTGTGTGCTGTGTCCATCATAGAGACAAGTTAACATCCATCAGGATTCAGAGTCATTAATGACAGGTGTCAAGAGGTTTATTATGTATTAATTGAATATATACTACAGAGTAAAACTTACTCTACTCCAAATCCTTGCTGGTTCCACGTCTGGCCGTACATGCTGTAGGAGGGAACTTGCCACCCGTTGGCCACATACTGCCCATACTGCTGCTGTGGACTTCCATAGACCTGGTTCCACTGCCCCCACTGACTGTACTCAACCTGAGTGAACCCAACACAGGAAAGTGAACACATATCTTAGCTGCCCCATTAGGTATGATTTCTATGTTCAATCAGGAGCAGATACTACAAGTACTGCAAGAAAAGGGTCATATTAATGAAAGAAATGGAAAGTGCCCTTGTCATTTTTTCAGTCTGACAACATATATTGGAATTTGTAATAAAGTTTCTATTTCCGTTTCATAGTTTGGGCTAAAAAGCAGGATTCCTTTAACTGCATTAATTCAAGATCTGAATCACCTTCATAGACTTATCGCTTTCAGAGGGGCATTGTTAAGACACATACTGCAATTTCCCTGGTTCTAGTCTGACCAGAGATCTTTGTAGAATTTTGTTTTTCCCATATCTTCCCTAATTTCCTGTCATCTACCTATTGTCAGAAAAAAATAAATACCTGCTGTGGATTTTTTGCCATGTCGGGAGATTCTTTGCCCCAGAAGCACTTCACAATATGCCCTTCGATGGCTGTGCCATTTACTGAAACAATGGCATGGGCAGCACTGTCATGGGAGGAAAACCTTAAAAGGAAAACAGCAGCTTAGCAGGAAGATTTATCTCATAGGACTTATATCAGGCAATTCAGAAAATACACAGCATTAAAAACTTTGTGCTACCTGATCCCTCATTAAAGCGGTGAAGAGAAGTCTAACAGAAAAGGTCACTGATACTGAGTGTGGAATTAACTGGCCTGTCATTAAGTCATGCAAAATGTTTGTGTTGACATCTAGAGGCCAAATGCTGCAATGGACAGAGACGCTACCTGATGAAAGAGTATCCTTTCTCTGGGAAAACTCTTATTTCCATTATTTGACCAAAAGGTGAGAAGGTCTGTCGCATGAGGTGTTCTGAAAAAAACAAAACAGAAATGGGTTCATGTGGTTAGTTCTCAGGCTATTTGAGGGAAGTGTACGGGAAATAATAAGACTACTATTGCAGTATGACTAAGGGCCCTAACAATGGCATCTTTAGAGAACATGACACTTGCCTGATAATCCTGACTGGATCCCTCCACAGTACACGGTACAGTTCTGTGGACTGGACTGAGTCACTACATCGTCAAACCTCAGCTGCTTCGAGCCGTCTGAAATTAAAACAAACAACGTTTGGAAAATTGAAAAATAAAATATAAATGTACCTAAATACTCAAAAGCCATGAACCTTAAGGTGAATTTTATCAACTTATTCATCCTAGCTGAGAAAAATGAACTGTGAATGTTTCTGCCTCTGTTCATCACATCCATATAAGTGACGATCTCTCAAAACGCTGGTGTGTATCTTATAAAAGAACTGCCGAAATATTGTCACATTAATAATATTTAGGTACTGGGAATCTAATTTTGTCCCCCCATCCACCTGCTGCAGGTCGAGGATTTCATTTTCCCTTTATGGTCCTGCACACTCAGAGGTGTTTTCTCTTATTGTGGCTGATTGGACCTGTGCTCTGGGCACAACTATGCAGGGTGTTAACATGAGTTCACTGGACTCCATGTACAAATAACGATAAAGGTGTAATTTGTAGCAGGTGCAACAACGCTAAGGGGAGAGTGAGGAAGAGATCGGTCAAACACAGTGTGCAAACTCCAATATTGTTGTGAGAAGAGCTCTAATCATCCAAATTAAGTGAGACCCCCTGTGTGGCTGTAGAGCTGAAGTAGCCTTTAACTTACTGTCCTGGGAACTCTTTGGAGCTGGTGGTTTACGCGTTGCCCAGTTGGTCCTGATTTGGCGTCCTCCAAGCCATTGTCCACCCATGTTAATAATGGCATTCTCTGCATCCTATAAATCCAAATCAAACACAGTCAAGCTTCTGGATTTGATTAATCTGTAAAGTTTATTAGTGACCATAGTCAGTTCTGAGAATGTATATACTGTTTTTAATCTAAGTATCATTCAAAGTGGTGATGGTAAACAAGAAACTGTAATGCTAGACGACTTAAGTTGTTGTGACTAGGGTTATGATCAATTCTATTTTAATTACTGTAAATGCATTTAAGTAAGATAATAAACAGAAAATAGAAATAACCTTCAGTCTGTGTTCTTGCACTGGAGCCTTACCAGTTTGTTGTAGAAGGACACAAATCCATACCCCTTTGATTTGCCTGTCGCCATGTCCTTCACAACACGGGCATCCCTGGAAGGAGACGTTAAAACAGCTTCAGTGCACTTTTCACTTTAAAGGCTTCAAACTAAAAAAGGAACCACGCAAAACACACTGAACTGTGAATCCTCTACTCTGTCCTACATTAAGGTATGTTAGCTATCATGGCCTTGTACTGAGCACTGACTCATAATGTAACTTCAAAGCAAGACTTGAAAAACAAAAACAAAAAAAAAAACAAATAGTACAAATACATGCAGCCTACAGTATTGTTTTTAAATAAATTCAGATGTATTAATGGATCCTTGCCTCTAGAGCACCACTTTTTGTTCACTCCTCTCAACAGTAGGCTACTGATTTAAATTCACAAAGGAACAGATTATATGGATTACCATGCATTCTTAAAATCTGCTGTTGGTGCTCTTCCTACAAATAGAAATATATAGAAAATATCAAAAGAGAAAAAAGGAATTAAACGGCATACATGGCCTGTTAACAGATTTCTTTATTTTTCCTGGTCAATTCTTTACCACCAATATGGAGTATGGAGTTTGGGGAGCTGCAAATTTTGAGAAATTGACATTTTCAGTAATTTTGGAAGAGGATCATTACACTACAAACAACACTATGAAAATCAAATGAGACAATTTAAACATAGATTTAGAGGAATACATTGAGTATTGGAATTTGTTAATCTAAGCTAGGTCATGTTAATACATAGCATCTACAAATAAAGACATATGGAAAAAATGGAATAAATAGAGAAAAAAACTACATCTGTGTCTCCAGAGTGCACAGTTCCTTGCTGTTAGCCTTCAAGCTCCTGTCCAATCCTATGAGCATTTCTGTAAAATAACCAAAGTGCTATTACTTCACTGAGACCCACAACTAAAAGCTGTTCACGTTCATACACACAGCTAACATTTTGCTGACATACTGTACAGTTTACTTACCACACCCTAAATATGCAAGGAAAATCAAGAGTAGGCTAAAAGCTCACACTTCAGTCATAAAAACAGAGAGACACAATACACAGACCACAAGTAAATATCTGTAATACAGTACTTGATAACCTACAGGACTTGTGTTGTAATTAATAACTTAAATGAATATGTTCCAATCTGTCAAGAATGTTTTTTCAAAACAAAGCAATACATCTGAAAAGAGGTTAAGTCCATTCTGATATCTACTTTGAAATGATGCTTATGGTTATCTTGGTCCATCATTAACTATGTTTACATGCAAGCATGTGGTGTCTTTTGCACATAATACAAATGTAACAAAGAATACATCAAGATGAAATAGATATGAAGCTGTTTTCCTGAACACTAACCATCTCTGTTGTCCTCTGAACACCTGCTCATATATCAGTCTACCTAATAATTTATTCTCACAAGAAGGTGTACATATAATACTGATTATCAGTGATCAACAATCAAAACTATAAATTGCATCCACCTGTACAGATGCTCTATCAGTAGTTTAAGCCTCCTTGTGTAATGCAAGCTTTTGTTTCCCCCTTACAGTTTATGAGTCATTCATTCTTGTGTGCTCTTCGCTAAGTGTTACTTGAATTTGTTTATTTATTTTGGGTGGGGGGGTGGGGGGGTGGGGGTATTTTATGCCTTTTTTGTATAGCCATGAGAGCCAGCAGAGATGAGAGGGAAAGAGGAGAGAGAGAACGGGAGTGACATGCCAGTAAGGCCACTGGCAAGAGTCAAACTGGAGACACTGCAGTTCAGTGTCAGCCCCTTGACACCTAGGACACGAGGATGTCCCAGTGTTTTCTATTATATCAAGCCCTTGTTTTTATCCCAAAATAAAATAATTCATCTGAGGTTAGACAGTATCTTGAGAACTGTCCAGGAGAAACAAAAACCTTCAGGATGTCCTTTCAAAACAATCTTTCTTATAATATGTGATATTTATAAATATCTTTATCTTTACAGTTAAGTCAATACCCATGCCATATGCATGTAAACATGGTCACAGATGGTTCTTCCACTCAGCATAAAATTACAGAAGATTATTTTGAAGTACCTTAATAGTGCCCAACTTTAGAGAAATCAATATGCTTACATTGTAGCAATTAAATTATTTCACTGCACATAAAAAGAAATATCCTTTCAAAGTGAAAACTTACGAGATTTTCCCAAAAGGTGCGAATGCAGCCTTGACATCCTCAGTGGTAATCTCAGGGCTCAAATCACCCACAAAAACATGGAAGTGATCTAGAACAAAACAAATGACAAACAAACAAAGGAAAGAAACCATTTACTATTCTCTGGTGAACTTTGATTTCAACAGAGCAGAAAGTCAATAGGTGAACACTTACTGGATGTGTCTTTCTTCTGGCTACTTGGAGTGGTGGCCCAATTTACTTTGACCTCCTGAAAGCAGAGAGTTCACAGAGAGGATTTAAAGTTATAATAGAAAGCCAGGAAAAAAGACATTTTCTACACGAAGAACAAAGATCACAGGGGAATTCTGACAACAGATGAACTGCCTAATCTCACTTTTAATTTTAGATCACACAGGTTGGCCTACCTTTCCTAATATCTTCCTCCCATTCATGGCTGCAAGGGCTGCAGCAGCATCTCTGTGTTCAAAAAACTCCACAAAGCAATAGGGGTCATTGCTTGTATGCTGCAAGGGAAAAAGTCAAACACAGTGGTTCAAAAGGTTGGTTCTACTATTTTGTACACAACTGTGATGTACCTGTGATTTACAACAACTGTCCATTTTCATTGCATCCACATTTCTCAACACTAGATGCAATTTAACAGAACTGCTTTAGTTAAAGATACATTTCTTTGTAACTTTTAGGAGAAAAGTGATACATAGTCACCGTTTTAATGTAAATTACTGGGCTTGGAGCATAGAAGGAAAACGAAACGGCCCACAAGAGGATATAACCCGAAAATCGTGGCTGCTTACCTCTGTGATCATTTTACAGCTTTTGCAAGGCCCTATCTGGGTGAAGAGCTGCAGAATCAAAATTTCTGTTACATCCCTGGAGAGGTTTCCCACATACCTGAAGGAGAAAACAAGAGGTTCTTTATGCGCAATCTGTTACAGTTTTTTACTAGTTAGCGATGGGCTCTTACAGATAATGACACTTAAACTGAAAAACTGACAGCTTACTTCGACTGATACCTTGTGGTCACTGATGGTGAGTTATTAATGTGACGAAATTTACATTTGTTTAACTGACTTATAAACCGGCCCAACGTAACGACTATCGTTAGACAGCTGTCGCTGTTGACGCTTACAGATTACATACACACACATTAAATTAGAGTGTTGTTTTTCTAATTTAACCTTATATTAACCACCTTGGCCTAAGTGGAACATTACATTTTTATGCTGTCTAACAGTATTCAGCAGGTTTGTGAAGACAGCGGGTAGCTAAATTAGCCGCCGGTTCCCTGCGCTAGCGAAGCTAACGATACCTAACGATACCAATAAGACACCTAAAATTACTTACAGGGTTTTGGGGTGGCTTTCGTCGTCCATGACCGATGTCGACAGTCAGCAGGGCAGAAAACGTTAGTTAGAAGCTAGTTAGCTAACGTTAACCGACTCCCGTGTGCGCTGTCAACTACAACAACTAGCTAACTAGCTTAGAAGCTAGCTAACCGGGCGCTAGGGCATACGTCACGCTGGAAGTCCAGAGAACGTGCGTGATGACAAGCCCCGGCGAGGTCAGGGCGAGATAACAAAAACCCAACATTTTTACAATTTCATCAGTGGAAATGATACATTTATTCAAGATAGTTGTGTTTATCGGGGGTGATTGGTTAATTAATAACTACAAAAGCCCAAACAGCGAACACATTCAATATTTATTTTGTCAGATTTGGTACTGTCGGGAAGTACTTTGCAAGAGAGACTTTTATTTTGAAGTGGAACGCAAGGGTAGGCTTGTTTTAATTACCGGTGTTCGACGGTTCCCAATGGCTCGAACCTCGGGGACCTTTCTAGATTTTGACTCAGGTGTCAGTTTGAAGGCTACAGTGTGAGAACGTGTTGAATAACACATTCATGATTTGACTAACAAATTCTGGCTTAAAGCAGTGTTATTCTAACTGTGCAAACAGTGTATTTAAGTATTTTAAGTGTTGACTGATGTATCAAAAGGGCAATAAATTAAATTGAAAACATATCTGTATTTTAATTTTTTTTATCAGTCTATTCTACATAAATTAACAGACTGTCTATTTACACAAAAAAACAAACAAACAAATAATTGATTGAATAAAAACATGTTATTTATTTAATTAATTAATTAATTATATGTCATAAAATAGATAAAATAAAAACTAAATGGATGAATGTTATTTATTTGAAATATGGTAAGAATAGGCCTAAACCTTAAGAACTGTCAAAAGAACAGGGGCATCTATCAGCTACAGATGAACATACAGCAATTATGATCATCAATAAATAAAAAGAATAAAAGTGGGAGACATGTATTGCTGTCTGCCACACAGTATGTTTTAAAAATAGCAATAGGGGGCGACAAAGATAGGAATAAAATATTTTTTTTCCACAGTGGTTTTAACAAGCGTCTGGCAAGTGCTTTTATTTTGAAATCATTTAATTAAAGGGCTAATATGTATGAGTTATCCCGTGTAATTATTAAATTGAAATTGAAAATTTACATAGAAATAGCAACGGTTTCTCTTCAATGACTTTTTGCATTAAGGATTGGATTAGGATCCACAAATTGGATTAGTGGTTCCAATTTGTACTGAGTAACACTGAGGTCTTTACTCTGTTAGAAGTCACCTCAGAGAGGAATCAAGGCAGGATGATTGGCTACCAGATTCATATCTTATCAGTGTTGGCCGCTAGGCTTGCAAAAGCCAGAGATGCATGTGAATATTCTGGAAATATTGTGGAAACATCAACGTCAGCATTGAATGAAGAATCTAATAATCATTTGTCAATGATATTTATCACTGTATAAATCATTCCACTGACTAAAGGCATCAGTTGTTGTTGCACATAAAACTGAATAATGTATGACTGACTGGAACATTTTCCTTTAGCAAAAAGAAAATCACAATAAAAAGTGTTTGTGTCACTAGTGCACAAACACAGGGATTCAAGAGAGGGTCAGACTGATTTGATCTGGTTACTGGTTATGATTCATTATCTCGTATATTGTGTGGCTAATAACTTATAAAAAATCCTTACAGGAATTTACTCTACGGGCTATTTTTGTAATTATCAATTGTCTCACCATTTCCAGGTGTCCAAAAATACAAAAATCAATTGTCTTCAATTGACTATTGAGCATCTCTAAAAATACCTGTATTGGTTTCGGGCCAAGGGAGGATGCCTCTGATTTACTAGCATTTCCCTTATGGTATGAGGCTGAATTGGAGTAGTCCTGTAATTAAGGAAGATCTGTCATTAGAGTTGTCACTGTGCCCACACTGTATCACAGCACCACAGTTATGTAATTGTGTACCAAATCATAGCAAACCCAGACTGAGTTCCCTTGGAGGAGATTCATCATGTGGGAGTCTGAGTAGATCTATTTGGGAAATCTTTTATTGTGAAAAGGCTTGGGATTCCCTTGTGTAATGCGCAGAAAATGGTTCTCAAACTGGGGTCCAAGGCACAGGGGTCACTGGGGTCCAGGGAGTCCCAGCAAAATTAGGGTGAAGATTTCCCAGTCAGCAGGTGGGTATACGACTGTTACTTCCTCCACAGCTGCAGCAAAAATCCTCCTAGGTCGGGCTCCCCGAGGAAGGAAAATATGCAGAGCAGAGGTTTAGCTTGTGTCTATGTTGGGGGGTCTGCGACATAACAAGTTTCAGAGCCCATGCCACCGTACCAGCGCTGTCCGCCCCCGACATTAACCCTGCTATTTCGAGAAACTTCCAGCCCACTTTTCCACGTCACTTGAAGGAATCTTTAAAGCGTCCGTCGCCTGTATAAAATGTCTCAGTACTCGACAGCCTGCAACATGAACGGCATGAAGACACAGTCACCGATACTGACAATGGCAAATAATGACAACGACCCTCTCCCCCTCGGCTGGGAAGTGAAAATTGACCCTCAGACGGGATGGCCCTTTTTTGTGGATCACAACAACCGCACGACAACCTGGAATGACCCGAGACACGACACGAAAAAGGTAAAAGAGCGGCGGGATAAAGTTGGTTTGTCAACGTTAACAGCTGACGGTCGTTCAACTCTTTAACGGCTATTTTTGTATCTTGCTACGTGTGTTGCTGAGCGTGTTTTGGTTTGATACGCTGTTAAAGCAGCAAAAGCGTTGAGCTACATCACTGTTATATATTAATCATGTTGACTATAGGCCTTGTTTGGCACCGTCACCTCCCCCTCACAGACAGCTCATAAGCCTATTATAAAGGGTGATCAACCCCGTTATGTTCCCGTGTCATGATCTAATACTATTATTACTCGATGACTCACTCTGCAGTATGTAAAGGCTACCCATGATGAGCTTCCAGTATTTTAATAACGTGTCTTTCGTGGTGGAAAACACTGCGACGTCCAGCTCATATTAAACTTTTTCCCTTACATGGATTGAGGCTGGTCCCGCTCACATTGGCCTGTGGAGTATACTGCATGACAGAGGCTGCTGGCTGCCCTGCCTATCATATTCAGCTCTATTTAATACACGTTGTGAAAACAGGAAAGGTCTGCAGAGAAAACTCGTGGGCTAAGAGTGAGCTTCACAGGCTGCCAGTTGGTAATCTTTAGTCTGGGAGAGAGACACTGTTGTCCAAAGTTAGGGTCCCAACGAAACTGCTAGAAAGACACAGCTGTCAGGGGATAAAATTGGTGCAATGGTGCTGGCAGTGTGCGGTGTCCCATACTGAAATGGCAGAGGGCAAAAGGTCGTTCACAGCTATTTCATAAGTTTTGTGCCACTGGCTTACATGTAAATGCAGTTTTTGTTCTGTAAGCTCCTGTATTTGTTTTTAATGGTTAGAAACAAACTTTGATCACTTTTCAGATATATCATTGGCAGAGTGCTGAACTATCAATTGACC
Source organism: Seriola aureovittata (assembly GCF_021018895.1). Classification (NCBI taxonomy): domain Eukaryota; kingdom Metazoa; phylum Chordata; class Actinopteri; order Carangiformes; family Carangidae; genus Seriola; species Seriola aureovittata. The sequence continues at coordinate 4,182,938 of NC_079377.1, forward strand.
TGTTGCTTGTACCTCTCTGTAGCTGTCAGTGACAGGTGTCTGGTCACTTAGTACACTATGAGAATAATAATGAAAAACTCCTACTCTGGTGAATGGAAATTTACAACACTCTTCCAGATGTGTTTGACATCCAGGAATGTGTTGACAGTGCCAATGTTATACTTCATGATTTATTGCACAATTTTTATTCCCTATGATATGTATGATATGTATTTATTTCCCTGCAATAGTAAGTTCCCAATTGGGACTTAGTTTACTTTGACTCTTAGTATTGTATGTATACAAATGTATTCCAGGATTAATTATGCTCTTTAAGACTAGGTGTGGTCAAAGAAGACCGACACAGGGAAGAAATTCAGTTATCCGCTGTACTTCATGAAAAGTTAATTCAGAAATAATTCAAAAATAATATTGACTCTTCCTTATGAAATTTATCAAAGGGCAGAGCAAAAAGAGCCCATGTCTCTCTCTGTCTCTCTCTCTCTCTCTGCATGACATAATGATTAGCTAATATCATGTTATTTTAAGAGGGTGTGCCAAACTATTGTGTGTGGGATATGTTAGGGAATTTAAACAGGTGACTGATGTCACTCTGACTGTGGAGCAAAATATCAAACTGAAACACGGCAGGTGTCTGACTGGAAATTGGCTGGAGTCTCTGTTAATCACAAGTTATTTTCATTTATCAAATACTCAAAGAGGTGATACTTTTGGCTTCCCTCTGTGGAAATGTTAGATTTTAACCTATAACCTTCGCATGTCTGAGAACACTTTACTATTAAAAAATACCTCCAGGTTTTGAAAACCATTTGGTTGTACACTATGTATTAATATGTTTGTAATAAGTTTTTGTTGGTAACATGTTTTAAACAGAGTTTTGCCTGAACTTCATTTAAATGTATCTCCTAGTGGAGGAAGCAGTACCTAAATAAAGATAATTTAAATCTTTTACACAACTATAAGCAAGAATGGCTTGGATAAAAATAATAAAAAGAATTGCTCAAACTAAGCCAATCATGTGGTAAAAATATTTAACATAATACTTAATAATTGCCTAAGGTTTACTGATAATAATGTCAATAAAGTTTGTAGTGTTTCCTGTAAATGACTCATTATTATTGCCTAATAACTTTGTGGTAAAATCGTTCAGTATAAGTAAAGGAACCAACATCAGTGTTGCCTAAAATGTTGCTTATTAAAACCTCTGCTCACTGCTTAGAATAGTCATATGTAGTTTTTTTCTTTTGTCTAAACTTGAAATGTAAATAAATGACAAGATTCTTAATACTCATTGGTTAACATTTTTAAATTATATCAATATACTACTGGCTATGTTTCAGGTCAGAGAAGTTTCAGCAAATGGACCCAACATACCACCAGAACCAAGCCCCCAGGAGACACAGAAGACCTTCGTGAGGGAGATGAAGCACCCTATTCTTCGCCCAGGTTATGTTCCCATCCCAGTCTTCCATGAGGGCGCAGAACTGAGGCAGCAACAGCATCCATGTTATTCCTACATCCAGCCATCCACTGCACAGACTATCCGGACAGACGGGCGAACACCTTCTCCGACACCAGCGCTCCACTGCAGGCCTAGATCACCCTTACATGGACCTTCAGAGAGCTGCTCCACTGATCCCGGAAAGGTCGGCTCACCTGTTTCACAAACAGCAGAGGTAGGACTTGGCTTGTTTTAAAAAGGAAATGGAAAAATGTATACAGAAATGTATGTTGTATACAGAAATTTCTGAATTGGAATTTTAATTTGATCTTTTATTTTTAAGGTTTACACTGTCCCGCATCACCAACCCCCACGGCCCAGCAGCACTAGTCTTCAAGCAGGTTACATCCCTATCCCGGTGATCCATGAGGGTGGAGGAGGCCAAACACAAACACAGGCTCAGTTAAATCCCTCCGTATATTCTCAGCGCGTCCCCTACTCAGAGCACCAGCAGCCCTTCCATCGCATTCAGACAGACGAATGGCCTGGCTACTCTGCAGCGATGCAGCCGCCCAGGGAAAGGGCTTCTCCGATACTGATTACCCAGCATCGCGATCCTGCTACTATTCACCTCCCACCTCATATTAGAAGCCAGTCACCTATTATAACACAGGTGCTTGGAGAGAGACCACAGGTGGTTTAACTTTTATGTGTTTTCACTTGTATTTTTCTTCATGTTCAGTATGTGTTGATCTAGATTGTGACACTTCCTAATGACTTCTTTGTAATTCCTAAGGCTCAGCAGCATGTCATCACAAGAGACCCACCCCAGAAAATGGAGCAGGAACAACAAAGCACGCAGCAGAAACCCGAGAACACGCAGCTCCCCCAGCCATTGCACACTGAAGCTGACATCCAAAAGCCTCAACAACCTCAACACTTCCAACAGCCTCCTCCTCAGCAACCTCAGCAGTTCCAGCAGCCACAGCAGTTCCAGCAGCCACAACACTTCCAGCAGCCGCTGCACTTCCACCAGGCACCACCTCAGATGTCTCCACAGCCTCAGCAGCCTGAACAGTTAATGCAGTCGCCGCAGCAGTTCCAGCCACCCCAGAAACCAGAACAACCACAACAACATACTGCAGATATCACAGTTCAAATACCTCCAAAACCAGAAGCCCAGGACGTGACAGCTGTTCCCCCAGAAGTCCCATCTGTAAAGGTAGAGGCTGAACAGGCTGCTCAGTGCCCAGTCCACCCAGGCTTGGCTAAGGTACAGAAGATAGTTGAACGGGTTTCTAAACTGGAGCAGGAGGTGAAATGTTTTGATGGAAAGAAGAATGATAAGAAGTACTTGTTACTGGAGGAATTGCTGACCAAAGAGCTCTTAGCACTGGACTCGGTTGACCCAGAGGGTCGTGTAGATGTACGGCAGGCGAGGCGGGACGGAGTCCGTCGTGTTCAGACCATACTGGAAGAACTGGAGCAACTGGAGGAGCAGCCAGCCAAGCTTGCTGGTGACACAGCAATGGAGGGAGACAACCTGACACAGAAAGGAGAGCCCAGCATGATCACCAAGGAGAATGTTGAGATGGCAAAGGAGATATCATAATGACTGCACACTTCATAATCAAGAGGAGAGAATGATAAACCTGCTGAATATTTGATGGTTAACAAGTCTGCTCCAGCTAACTCTCCTCTTCCTCTGTCTACAGCATTTGTGGAAGTTGCATGCATTGATTAACAGTGTTGGTATTTCCTGCCATTCAGCATATAATTGGTAACTCAGTGCAATCGTGTTTTTCAAGCCAATGTTGTTGCCTTCTATGTTGTGCCAGCTGTCACGATCAAGGTGTTGACAACAATTTATAGTCAAATTAAAGTTTGAATAAGAGGCCTTTATCAATAAATGGAAGAAAACTAGAAGTATTTTCTTAAGAAATGTTACGTGTAGTTGCCTTTTGTCTTGATCAAATATTGTATGGAGCTTTTCTTAATCCAGTCAGCTCTTCAGTTAGTACACGAGTGCAAACATTGGGGACTTCAAAGCAGAACTCACTGCAAAACTCAGTCAACAGAAAAGCATTTTCCCCTTTATGACCACATGGCCATGTTGGAGCGGCTTTGTCACACAACACAGTGAATATGTTTTATTAGATGCTGCTTTTTGGTGCATTACTGATTTTGCCATCTTTGCACTTTGCCATCATTGAAATGTATCATGCTGAAAGTTCAGCAGCACTAGATTTAAAATATATCACTTACACAGGTTTTGATTGATGTGCTTGAGTGTTTGTATGTGCATTGGTTTACTTGTAATTTCAAATCATTATATCAGTATTTATATCATAATATAGTATTTTGGTACATTAATGAATGTGTAATGACAATTGGAGGTGAGATGGTGTATCTTACTTGAGATGTGAGACAATCAGCACCTAGTGCTCATTAGGAATCACAGTTCATGATTGTCAGAATGTCCTTGTGTAACTACCAAAGCCACAATCTGTAATAACACTAACACATATATGGCCTGAAAGCCTTAAAAATACCAACAGTGAGAAAATGCCCAATTCATAAACAAGTGAAGAAAACGTCAATCTGTGATTTTATTTTTTTCAAAGGTACTTTTCTGATTACCCTAATTGTTTGTGTAGTAATTTATCACTGTAGTACAACCATAAGCCATCTGTAAAGTAGGCTCAGTGCCTAACACACCTTTACAAATTATGGATTGTGGCTTAGTCTTGATCACGGTTTATGAGTAGCAGGCTGATGTATTGAAAGCAATCAATCTTGTTGGTATGGTTGAAAATAAAATGTATTTGACATGGATTTTGCCTAATATTTGGGTTCCCATGAATTCTGCAAAGTCTGAGACTGAGACTTATTTATTTTTTTTAATTATTTTTAGGAGCCTGGTAGTAGTATTGCATTGTCTGCCTATTCTGGAAGAATCTTAGTTACTATTATACATATATTATTTTTAGGGCTGTGACTAACAATTATTTTCATTATTTATTAATCAATGATAATTTTTCCTATATGTTAGAAAATAGTGAAAAATACTCATCGCAGTTTACTAAAGCCCAAGGTATGGTCATCAGATTTCTTGTGTCGTCTGACAAACAAACCCACAGATATTTAGATTATGATCACATGTGCATGGGGTATGTTTCATTTTTTTGCTTAAACAATTATGTACCATAAAGGTTGCTGAGTAATCATTTCAGCACTACTTTTCGTTAGCTTTTAGAATATTGTGTGCATATATCTAAACCTGAACTGAAGATACATATGTCTACTACCAACTAGAGAAATTCACTTTTTTTTTCATGCATTACTGTTTGTGCTCCTCGTTTGGATGCGAACATGGGTCTCTGACCTAGTCTGAGCCTGGTCTTCAGTGGTAAGATTAACAGTCATGACTGTGAGGTCAGCTGTTCTCTGCCTTTTCCCGCAGGCCCCACTGAGTCATAACGGACAACATGTTTGTGTTCTTATTCCAATGCGGGTGGGGACATGAGTGGTGTGTTTTGTTCTTTTTATATATGAAAATGACCCCAGCCTGTAACATCAGAACAGTGATTTGATTATTTTTGTGTGATGATTGTTTTATATATAATCCCCTAATTAAAAAAAATTAGATGTAACTTGCTGTCACTGAACAAGAGCTGCTATAACTGTGGTATTTTGCTCTCCTTGAAATGTAAGTATTTTAACAAAAAGGACACATAGATGTAAATAAAAGCTGGGAAACAGCCAATAATTTGCAGGCTTAGATTATTGATCCTGTCAAATTGTGGGAAAATCTTGTCATTAACATGGTTTCTTCAACATATATTAACATCATGTAGCCTAGTTAATAATTACTCTGATCCTTTAGTAAATAGTTTGACATGATGTTTTTATCTACAGTACCTGTACACCGGTGATGACGGCTCAGTCACAGGTCACGTGTCATTGTTTAGAGCAGGAAGCTGACGGTTACGTCTTGACCGCTTCATACCAGCTGCTGCCCACTGGGACACTTTCTCACTCATTGATGTGTATTTGCCCTCACTCTGCCCGGCAGGCCTGTGGGAAGGGATGCCTATCCAGTAGACAGGGAATTTGATAACCAACATGCGTAGATGTGGAATAAACGAATACGCGCTTCCAGCTGCTGCCGCTGCCGCCGCCGCTGCTAGCTCGCTAGGTAGCTAGCTACCGTAGCTCAGCAGCCCGTGGGAAAAGAGCTAACCGTGGCTAGCTACAGTTAACCTCCAAGACGTGGAAGTTGATAATTAGCAGTGCCTGGCTGCTAAGCCAGCTAGTTGCTTATTTTTGTGTAACTTAAAGGGACAAAATGGAGCTGTTCCAAGCCAAAGACGATTACATTCTCCAGAGCGGGGATCGTGCTCTGTGGTGCAGCCGAAAAGATGGGACCATGACCGTCAGACCTGGTACGTACGTTACTGGATGACAGCTTTCTCTGCTGCAGCCGGCCATTTACCTTGAACTAACATTTGGCATTATTAACCGTCAGGGTGAAAATAAAGCTCTGTGTTTCTTGGTCTGTTTGGAATTGTCAAACATTATTTTACTACTGTTACACATCAGCGGTTTAGTTTAATCCCTCTCTCGTATGACTCACTCGTTCATATCTGTAATAAACGTTGTCGTTATCATTTAATGGCTCTAAATTACCCAGCTGCGATAAACAAAACGTCCTTTTAGGTAAAGAAGCGATAGAAAAAGCTGGATGCGCCATTCCTAAGTCTTGAAATCATCGTCCTAGCTTTTATTCCGGGAGTGGCAACACCCCATACAGACTCCAAAGTTATTGCTTAGCTTCTTATGTTACCTCCTGAAGGGTAAATTTGACTCTTCAGTTCTTCTTTAGATCAAACAGACATAGTACATGACTGTAAAAGGGTAGAAATAACAGTATGTCCGTTTACACACCATGTGCCTTAATGATCACTTATTAATAGATGTACTGTAATATGGTGAGTTGTAAGGTAACTATAACACCTGTCTGATGTAAGGCTGATTAAATAGAGGTTCAAACCATGTTTTGTGTTCCTCAGGTTTGTAAAGCAGCTTATGTCATTACACCTTGGTTACATTGCAGAAGTAAGTGCTTCTGCTGCTCACAGCTGTGACAAAGTATATGCCCTTGGTTTCCTAGCAAATGAAATATTGTGGGCTGTGGGAATTATCCCCAGCTAAAGTGAAAGGACTGCGAAAGTGAAAGAAAAGTTTCATTAGACACACCAAAAGGCCATGCGTGTTATTCTCTGAGTCGGTTGAAGTTGTATGGCAGTGCAGCCATCCTGAACAGGTTTTTAGTTGCACCACTGTTTCATTATTTAATTGGAAAAAGGGTTTCCACTCCTCACTGGGTTTCCACTCTTCTCTCAAGCACACAGTCAAGTACTTCCATGGTATTACTCATTCTGAGTCAAGCTGTGGTATTACTTTTGTTTTTCTCTGTGAGATCTTGGTGCGGCCCCTCACCGGTGGTTCCTCTGTTCTCATGAAACAGGAAGAATCATTGTCTGAGACTGCCTGCAGTTGGTGTTCTCCACCCTTAGCCACACCCTTCACATTTTTCCAATTTTCTCCACTATGATGTTTGATCCGACACCAATCCACTTTTCCTTTTTCCAAAGTTTGTGCTTTGCCATAACTGACTTCAAACTTGCTGATGTTTGAAAATATTAGTAAATGGAGACAGGCCAGTTTTTGTTATCAGTCAAATTACACTTTCTTCAGTAAAATATACTTTTCATGTAAATGACAGACCTACAACACTGATAAAGGTTTAGTCAGATCCCTCTATCCTCTAGCATTTACCCCAGATATTAGTTCTACACCAAGTCTTCATGTCTTTGAGATGTACAGTGTTTCACTGGGTATTTTAAACAAGTTTGAGAGTGGTAATTGGAAGTCATCCAACCATGACTGTCATGACTTTCTGTGAGTTTGCTTTATATATGAAGCTTTTCGTGTGAGTATTTGGCTGCTTCTGACAGAAAATGTGCACGCACTCATTTAATGAGATAACTGGAGGCATCAATTAGCAGCGTAGCCTTGTACTTAGAAATGTGTAGTATTTTCTCCTAGCTGCTTATCTGACCCAAAGCGTATCTTGCTGAGCTGTCTTGCTACTTTGCTGTTCTCATGTTTCATCTCCGTGTTTTTTATTTCAGCAACAGACCTGCTGTTGGCTTGGAATCCAGTGTGTTTGGGTTTGGTGGAAGGTGTCATTGGGAAGATACAGCTTCACACAGGTGAGTGGAGAATGAGAAACCTTTGAACAGACACATTCTTGGACACTTGAGTTACTAAATCATCCAGTTCTTAGAATGTTTCTTACTCACAAGGAAAGGTGTGAAAAAATGTGCAAAGTTCTTTGAAATGTGTAGTTATGAAGAGGAGTGAGCTGATGGCGATGATTCAGTGATTTTATTATTAATGTCTTTATGGGCTTCAGGGCAGGATATTTCATATTTTACCATTCACAGGAAAATATATGTTTTATTCCGGTAAATCAGACAGATTAACATGATTTAAATATTTATTTACCAGATGTCTTGTGTTGCCTTATTAAAAAAATTGTAGTTAATGGCTGGTGGCAGCTGGTTTCCTCACACCTTTCAGAATGTGAGGAATTCTGCACCTATGACGCAACCTCCCCCCTTCTTCTCTCTCCTCTTGGCAGATCTTCCTCTCGGCCTCGTATTAATCCGCCAGAAAGCTTTGGTCGGCCAATTACCAGGCAACCACAAAGTCTACAAGATCACCAAGATAGCTGTCATTCCTCTGTCTGATGAGGAGCCCCAGGAGCTGGAGCTGGAGGTGTGCATGCTACTACTGTAAATGAGAGGAGCAAGGGGGTGTTCATGTTGTTGTGGTTTAATTATTGCATTCGTCCCCCTTGACAATCTTTGTAACAGCACTTGTGAGAATCCTAAATTGTTTTCTATGTACCCAAGAATACCCTGTATGCGTCAGCACATGATTCATCCTGAAGATGAGCTGACAGTGGTGCAAAATGAGATTTCTTTTTTAATTTTCATAGAAGATCTGTTTTATTTTCAACCACACATGTAGAGTGAAAGTTAAATACAGGCTTAAAATTGCTGTAATTGATCTCAAAAGAAAGTTGCCTTTGGCTAAGATTTCAGTCTTTCAGGGGAGCTTCATGGATGGTGAGACAGGATATTTTCAAGTGAGTAAATACAGACAAGGATGATTGTTACTGGATAGGCTTTTAGATCCCATCCTGATAGATGTTGTCCTGGTTCTGCAGAGTGATCGTTCCACCTGGTTTGTGCCTAGAAATCCTAGAGATCAGTGTAGCTGTGAGATTGTTTGCTGTGTTAGTGTAGGAACATACGATCTGTATAGAATTCTATAGTGTTGTAGTTTTTTGCTGTATCTAGTGGGTAGATTTTTTTTTGTTGTTTTTTGTTGTGTAGTAGTATCCCAATTTGAATTTCACAGATTTTTCTACAAGACAATTTGGTTTTTAGATTTTCTAGGTGGTACCAACCTCAGTTACACCATCATCATCAAACTGACCTTTTCTTTATTTTCTAAATATCACTGTCATGTTGATGATTTCTGTGTAATTGCATAAATTTGACACAAGATCCTGTTTTTCAGCTTTGCAAGAAGCATCACTTTGGAATCGACAAACCAGAGAAACTGGCCCAGTCTCCTGATGAGTCAAAGTTTTTGATGAAAACTTTAAGTCAGATCAAATCTAATGTTGCTGTGCCCATCAAGAAAAAGGTATTTTTGTCTTGTACACTTTTAAAAATTTTTTTTGTCATCTTCTATACCACACACTCCCTCTCCTTTCTTTCCCACTGTTAAAGGCTTTGAGGTTCTCACAGGATTTTCTTTCTTTGCTTTGTCATCTTACTGCTGTTTTCTATCCACCCACCCAATCCAGTATTCCCCTGCCTTCCAGGTCAAGGAAAATAAAGAGAAGGAGCGACTGGAGAGGCGGCTGCTGGATGAGCTGTACAAGATATTCATGGACTCCGACTCCTTCTACTACAGCATGACGTACGACCTGACAAACAGTGTGCAGCGTCAAGGAGACTCGGAAAAGACCAGCTTACCCCTATGGAAACAGGTTTGGAGAGAAACAGAACAAACAGAATGATACATCTTGTTTGCACAGCAAAGAACGAATGCATTTCAGCTATAAGTCATCATCAGTGTGAACAATAGTCGTGTCGTGGATGTGACAATTTATATAGAGATGTGAGGTTTAAACTCCAATTGACAAAAAGAACATGATCGCTTAATGAAGGAATCACCCAGAAGGCACACCAGCATCACATGATAACAAACAGCTAAATAAAAGTCAGAGAACACAAACCCAAGCCAAGAAGCCCTACAACAGATACCTAATAGATACTGGTAAATAAAGATGAATATAAATTCAGATAAAACACGTACAATTACAACATTACTTTACGTGATGTATGTACATTCATATGACCTCAAGAGATGGGAGACGCAGCAACATAAAGCCTCTTTTCCTCCATATGTGAATTGTAATTATCTCACTGATTGTAGTTTTTAATCTCTGTTAAAGGTGGATGACCGTTTCTTCTGGAATAAACACATGATCCAAGACCTTATTGACCTTCAGGTAACTGATTTTTCCACACAGACATACAGACTGGTTCTGCTTATTCTAGTTTTTCTAGTTTTAGAATTTAATAAATACCCAGATTTGATTATTTGACAATTGCTGACACAGTATTTATAGTGTTTTTCTCTACGATAGTCAGCTCAAAGTGTGTAGCCAGTTCTGCTGCTTGAGTGTGGCAGTTGTATATGCTGATAATTACCAGAGCTTTATCAGAGGAGTATGAAAATACTCGGTGAAGGGAGGCGATAATGGCTCTGAGTTATGGAGGATTATCCACTCTGGATACTTGGTGGATGCAAAGTGCTTCCTTATCAGCCTCGCAGACAGCATTCTAATCTTCTTGTCCTGCTGTTTTTCTCTTTGACTGCTGCAGGTGCCAGAGGTCGACTTCTGGGTGATACCAATTATCCAGGGGTTTGTACAAGTGGAGGAACTGGTGGTGAACTACAACGAGACGTCCGATGAGGAGAGGAGCAGCCCTGAGACCCCACCGCTGGAGGTCACCTGTGTTGATGACATCCATCCTCGCTTCACTGTGGCTCTGATCTCCAGACGTAGTCGCCACCGTGCAGGTAGAATAAGTTTGCTTGAACTCTGATTCAGCCCAAATATGTGGTTTTTGTTTATGGAATAACTTAGGAGACAATTTAAGCTTTGATCTGTGACTATAATTACTCTTGAGTGTTGATGTCATCTCTGCCCAAAGGGATGCGATACAAACGCAGAGGAGTGGACACAGATGGCCATGTGGCCAACTATGTGGAGACAGAGCAGTTGATCCACGTGCACAGCCACACTCTGTCCTTTGTGCAGACCCGCGGCTCTGTGCCGGTCTTCTGGAGCCAGGCAGGGTACCGCTACAACCCCCGGCCACGCGTAGAGAAAGGTCGGTACAGCTACATTATCTTGCATGCAGTCCCACAGAGAGGCTTTTTCATAGGCTGTGTTTGAGTATAATGGACTTGCACTTCCAGGGTTTTTATAGTTGTACCTTGAAGAAGACATTTGATCCAGTGCCATTGTTTTACTCATCAGTCCAGTGTATTTGAGCCAAATATATTTATTTTTATATACTGGGATTTGGGGTAATTATAGATTGGATATGACGAACCTGCTGTATCTTTGTGTGAATTGAACAGTTTGATTGACTCTTTAGCCTCTCATTGGCTGATACAAGAGACGGCACTTTTTTCTTCAAAGTTACAGTGACGTAAAAGCATATAAACTAGTTGTCTTGATGTTTTTACCCAGATTCAGTTATATGTAAATCATTGGCATATTTTTCTAATGTTTCAGGAGAGAAGGAGACCATGTCTTACTTTGCGGCTCACTTTGAAGAACAGCTTAAACTCTACAAGAAGCAGGTGAGTCACATTTCCCCATGTGTATGCTTGGGCGTGTGCTCAGCATATTTATTGACTACTTGAATGCAACAGTGTTGTGTCAGGATTATTATTTAAAATGTATCACCACTGTGGTAATCCTGCCTGTGGGAAATCAAACTGAGAGAATCCTGACTAGAAGTGGTGACATTTTTTGCAATTACCCCACTACTGTCATCTTTGACTACACTTAATACAACTTACACATGGAGATGTATTTAGTCAGACTTTTAAAATTTTATTAAGGTACTGGTATGTAGCAATCGTAATATATAAGCTTTTGAAAAACTAAACTATTGGCCTGCTGATACATTTGGCTGCCCTCTGACATTTAGCATCTCTGTGTGTTTCCACAGGAACGGCTCAGAGGGGCACACAGTTCATGTTATCCACAACTCTAAATGACAGCACTCTTTATTGTCTTCTGCAGGTCATCATTAACTTAGTGGATCAAAGTGGACGAGAGAAGCTAATTGGCGACGCATATCTGAAGCAAGTCCTGCTTTACAACAACTCAAACCTCACATATGTTTCATTTGACTTCCACGAGCACTGGTAAGAGGAACACTTTCCTCTGTAGTGAAACTTGTTCATGAATGTACTTGTAAAGATCTATTTTATACCACAATGCATTTACTTCTCCTTTTCGGTTCCTTACATGCTACTTCTCAGCCGAGGTATGAAGTTTGAGAACGTACAAATACTGACAGATGCTATTTCTGATATCATCACTGACATGAAGTGGGCCTGGTAAGTGGCAACTTATGTCAACATCTTGTTGAAAAACAACAGTAAACCCTCAGTAGGCTGTACTATATGTTCCTGATTAGCTGAAAAAAGCTGAACTCTTCCTACTGTCTCTTCCTCTGTCAGGGTGGATCAAGCAGGAGTCATCTGCAAACAGGAGGGAATCTTCAGAGTTAACTGTATGGACTGTCTTGACAGGACCAACGTGGTTCAGGCCGCTGTTGCTCGGGTAGTGATGGAACAGCAGGTGAGATGTTTTCTTTGGCAAGGAAGTGAACATCAGTTTCTCACAACACATTCACATGCCTGCTGTGCCTCAAAGGTGCTGCTTTCTAAACATAATTCATTATTTCCTGTGGCTTTTTGAACTGAAAGTTGCATTGTTCCTCTCATGTACAGAAACTGACTCTCTAGTGCCCATAAAGGTAAACTTAGCTCCTCCTGGGCGTCCATCAAGTATGTAAGGAATTGCATTAACCAAATAGTTAATCAGGGAGAATACAGATGTAACCATGCTGCAGTTAGTAAATGTGTGTTTTTAAAAGGAGTTGTATGTTAGAAATGAACATTTATAATATGGAATAATCAGCATCGTCATAAATGATTTAATTTATGCGACTACTTCTAAAGTTTGGATTACAAAGTGCTTTACAAAGGTTGTGAGTGTAATTCATCACATTCACTTGGCAACATGAATTCTTGTCTCTGTGTGTTTTGTAGATAGTTAACTTTGTGTTTGTACAACAGATTACTGACATCTGCATGTATTTGCTCATCAGATCACACACACGGTAACAGACTTTTGATGTTCACACAGCACTGAACAACAAAGACAGAAGACCAGCTGTACATCAACACAAACAGAGACCATACAGCACAAAACCTTTTATCTTTGTAGAAATCCAGCATTTAATCAGAAAATACAAGCTTAAATTGAGCAGCTCATTAAAGTGGGTACAGACTGACCTTTCCCACTGATGCCCTGTACAACGAGAGAGAGACATCACAATGTACTCAGAGTTAACAGCATGCCCAAGGACAAAAATATCTCTCTTCTTCCTGCAGCTGAAGAAACTGGGCGTGATGCCTCCAGAGCAGCCTCTGCCTCTCAAGTGCTACAGGATTTATCAGATCATGTGGGCCAACAATGGAGACACCATCAGCAGACAGTACGCAGGCACAGCAGCGCTCAAGGTAACATCGCCGTCTTTGCACGCACGTTCACATCTGGATCAGTGTGTGCTAATAAAACAGTAGTGAAGTGTGTCATCTTCTTAAGACATAGTTGGTTTAGTTTGACGTAGATACTTTAAGCTAGTGAGACATGAGCTTTCTCTATCAGTAGGACTCACAAATCAACAGAGATTTTAGTATGTCAAAATTAAAGACATCAGAATGACAGATAAGGGCTGTGCTTTTTGTACCAGTCATAAGTCTCATATGTCTAGAAGTATATTTAACACACACTGATCTGTTTTAGGGAGATTTCACCAGGACGGGAGAGAGGAAACTGGCTGGTGTGATGAAAGATGGCGTGAACTCAGCAAACCGCTACTATCTGAACCGTTTTAGGGATGCTTACAGACAAGCAGTCATTGGTATGGAAAAACAGAAAGATACATACCCAGATTGTCCTTAAATCAGTCTTTGGTTGACCCCTGAATCCTTTGCCTCTCCCTGCAGACCTAATGATGGGCCTGCCAGTGACTGAGGACCTGTACTCCATCTTCAGTAAAGAGAAGGAGCACGAAGAGAAAGAGAAGGAGAGCCAAAGAGGAGCTCAGGAGCAGGTCAGCCTCCTGCTGCAGACCTACATGCAGCTTTTGCTGCCGGATGATGAGAAGTTTCATGGTGGTTGGGCCCTCATCAATTGTGACATGAGGTTAGTGGCCAGATTTATAACTCCTGACTCCAATTAGCTTTTGTTGACGTCATTAACTGAGTTATTCAATACAGTGATTTGTGTGTTATTTGTTAAAATCAATTTTTTGTTGATAATTGTAACTTAGATAAAGATCTGACCATTTTTTTTAGACAAATTTATACATGAAAGCAGATAATGAAAAGGGTTCACTACCCTTTTCTTGTATTTGTCGATGATGAGCCACTTGTGCTTTTTATTATACGCTTTCACTAGTTTCTGAAGAGCCCTCTTTAATGATATTGTTCTCTTACTTCCCACCAGCCTCATTGATGCAACCAACAAAGATGTGGATGTGCTGCTGCTTCTCTCTGACAAAGCCTACTACATTGCTTAGTACGTCTCACTTTAAATTTGCCAGAATGTTTCTTTAAATACAGCTCTTATGGATTCACTTATATTTGCATTTCTTTTCCTGTAGCTACGACGAAGAAGCAGATAAAGTCAACCAATACCAGCGCCTCAATTTAGAGGGTTTGGAAAAGATCGAAATTGGTGAGAAGTTAGACTCAAAGGAGAAGTGCAGGTTCCTGTACACTCACTGAGTCACCAAACGCTTCCCAGAAGTGTGCTTAACAGTTTCTCAGTAATCTTTTAGCAATATCTATGTTTGATGATGATTCATGCAAGGAAAGCACACTGCTAAAAATGGAATTCGTAAAGTTGTGTCCTGTTTTGCAGGTCCAGAGCCGACTCTGTTTGGGAAGCCAAAGTTCTGCTGTATGCGTCTGCATTACAGGAATGAAGAGACGAGCGGATACTTTCACACGCTGAGAGCAGCAACACGAAATCCTGAGGATGATGGAAAAGGTGCGATATGATATAGTTGTTTCTTTAAAGGCTGCAAAAAGAAACTTTTGTTGAGACTGACATTGTGACATGTTTCAGATACATTGCAATGCATAGCTGAGATGCTTCGCATAACAAAACAGGCTACAGGGCTGGACCTGCTTGTGGTTGAGAAGAAGCTGGAGAGGTGAGTAATTTGTCGTTATTAAGATAAATATCATTCATCTGTCTCTGTTACACATGATTTTACGCAATGAAGAAAAACGTTTGCAGTCATCATAGCACAGTTTTAACTTTTAACCAAATACAAGAGCTGTGTTTCGCACACTTACAGCATCCGTGTCTGTGTTCCAGGCGACAGAGTAGACCTCATGAGGATATAATGGGGATCCAGAACAAACCTGCTGATCAGGCCCAGGGCAGCTCTGGTTTGGCACAAGGCAAAAGTTTCCTCCTCAACAAATTCTCCTCCCTCAATCAGAAGGTGAAACAGACCAAGACAAACGTAAACATTGGCCCCTTCAAGCCCCTCGGGAAGCTGGGCAACTTCTCTAAGCCTGATGTAAAAGTCAATTTCCTAAAACCAACTATGCACGTCAACCTGTGGAAGTCAGACAGCAGCTTGGAGACGTCGGATAGCAACCCTGGTGCAGGAAACTTGAAAGATATCGTTGATGGGCACTCTGAAATCTCAGACGACTCTGACTCCTATAATTCTGACCCAGAGCACCCGTGTTCTGGTTCTTTAGAAAACGTGGACTATGTGCTGCCCAGCTGCGGCATTGTAGCATCAAACCCACGACTGGGGAGCCGCTCCCAGTCCATTGGTAGCGTGGAGCTAAATATCCCCTCCATTATCCGGGTCACGGGCTGTGACGGAGCGCAGGAAAGCTCCTCTCAAGTCAGCGATGACAAGTCTCCAGGTGCCGCCTCGGTGGCTGAAGAAGCCATTTTGATTGACTTTGGTACTCCCATTGATGCCTACTGCCACCAGTTTGTCCAGGATGCACAGACCAAACCTGTCGAGGTGTTTGGAGAGCATCCGCCAGCTCCTGTACCTCCACTCAACCCTGAGGTGCCTGTGCAGAATAAGACCCCAGCAGACTCAGACAAGCAGCCAAGCTCTGAGCTGCAGCATCAGCAGGAAGAAGCCCAGCTCCCCAGGCCATCCCAGCTAGACGTCCAGTCCACTACCTCCAGTTCCAACCTCCTCACCGTCCAGAAGCCCAGCTCTGCGGTCTCAGGAGGCTCTCAGAGGAGTCTGTGTTCACAGATGGAGGGCAGCCTCGGCCCTTCGCCCGCCGACAGCAACGGCAGCCGAGTGGTGTCCCCCTTTGCCAAGATCAAGAGCTCCATGGTCCAGGTGGCCAGCCTCACCCAGGCGGGACTCACCCAGGGCATCAACTTTGCTGTGGCAAAGGTGCAGAAGAGCCCCGAGCCAGATACTGTCAACGAGGCCCAAGAGAACGAGCTGAAGGCAATGTTTACACAGTGCCAGACCAGGATCATTCAGATCTAGTGCTTTCCTTGTAGCAGTACAACGTGTTGAAACTTCCTGTATGGTAGCAGTAGCAAAAGCTTGCACATAGCGTCACCACTCGGCCAAGAAACACGCTCCTAAAATTTGCCCTTTAGTTAAACTTGCCCATATTAATGATGACTCTTGTACAGAACTTACAGACAGACACACACGTAAGCCCCACATGACAGTGACCATGTTTACATGCACATAATTATGGATTCCCTTAGTTGTCCCTTTTGCCGTGCAGTCATACACACTTATTGATAACAGAGTTAGATTCCCTCTCTTCTATGGGTAAATAATCAGTTGTCATCAATATATACCTTACCTATGGAAATTCGATTAATATGGAAATGTCTCAGAGTACCAGTTTCCTAGTGCCTAGGCTGACTATAAAAATGACATATGGTAAATGTTTTAGGTATTTGGGGAATCTGTTATAACTGCTGCTAAATTAAATTGATTTATAAGTACAGTTTTCCTATTAAATTTTAAATGTATTCTCATTATTAATCCCATAAGAGACAAATAACTAAGACGAGAAGATATTTAGGTTTTTAAGAAGTTTTAATCTCATGCACTTCCATAGTATTTCTGTGCTTGTAAACATGTTACTGTCCTTGGTCTGAAGAGTTATTTAATTACCCACAATGCCTGCATGTGAGGTTAACAGTAACAACTGATTTTAACAAGGCAGGTAAACATTCTCTGCATGTTAAAAAGACCAGCTCTGACCCTGACATGTACTGTGTGTTATCCCCGTATGTGCAGGTCACTTATTGGCGTGTGTGGTATAGACCTCGTAACAACCTTCGATCTGTAACAGTTGTTGTAGAATCTGACCAAATCTCTTTTTGTGATTCCCAAAGGACGACTCTGTGTGAACTATAACCCTTTGTATAGGTGTCAGAAACTAGTCAGACGACATACTGTACGTAGTTATCCTATGTAATATCAATGTTGTCAAGTGTAACTTAGAAGATATACCGTTAAAGAAACAATGATTACACAAGACCTTAGTAAGAGTATCATGGTTGTTGATATGTACAGTGAGTATTGTATGTTTAACTGTTCCCTGAGTAGAGCCTTCCCTTAAGCTTTTTGTATTGATGGTAGGGGTGGCAGCTTATTTTGAAAAGATCGCCCAGTACTGTCATCGCTGACCGTGAGTAAACCAGAAAACTGCTGGTTGTTGTTTTTGATAGATATATGTATTGAAAGAACTATTCTGCTAATGGTTGTACTAATTAATCATGAGGGTTTTGTTTGAACCGAGTCCTCAGCCAGCGTTGTATATTGACGTCGCATGTTTGACAAAGACAGGAGAGTAGCATATAGTAGGTATATATGCAATTGCACCCACCCAATTATTAGAAACACTGACGCTTTATGCACTCCCCAAACTGAAAGCATATTTGCCTTAACAGGGAATTGAAGTGGAATTATGTATATCAGGTATTTATGGCAAAATCTACCTTTTTAAGTCCATTCTTACATGTTACATTCGGTGTACTGTATAAAAGATCATGTTCAGGGTTACTGTGTGTCATCAGGCTTTATCTTGGGATATTTCAGTTACTGGCTACATCCATTCTCCAGGTTTAAGAGATGTAAACAGTGTGTTGGTTGTGTGTATGTCCTGTACAGTATGTGTGAGTTTGTGTGTTTGACCATCCCTGCTGCTGCTGCTGCTGCTGCTGGTGGTGTTTAGGATTGCTCGCCTCAGAGCCCTGGTTATATTTACATGCTTTGAAGCTATAAACATCGTTATATTGTGCGTGGTTTTTCGTCTTTAACCTCAAGAAGTGAGGTTTCGCCTCATTAGGCAGACTTTATAGTTTACCGTTAAACTTCTACAGGACGTTGTTAGAGTCCTCCGGATGAAATGATAATGAACCAAGGCCACCTCATCCCACTGTTGTGCATATTGGTGTCTGTTTCTCATAAATAATAATAATAATGATCTGTTTTGCTTCTAGCTGAAGTATCCCAAGATAAATGGTCACGTTTCATATTTTGTTACATTCGCCTGTTTTCTGCATTCAGCTTGCTCACCAGCAGATAAGATGTGGGATACTTGTATATTTTATCTGACTATAATTGTGTTAAGTGAGACTGTAGCCTTGGCTGCTCTGTGGGTAGTTTATTGAACCTGCTGATAGTGTGTGGTGCTGCCAAAGCTTGGAGATAACGGCTGTAATGCAAAGTTTTAATGCAGAGGGTATAAGGTGTTTTTTTTTTTTTTTAAACTTCCTTCAGGATTGCAAACACTGGAGCAGTTCTCAAGCAAAGCAGAAACTTATTCTGTCCTAAACTGGCTGTATGAAGCTAAAAGGAACAGTAATCCTCAACATTCCTGATATAGAGACCACAATGCTAGAGTGCTGGTGTCTGGTTTTTATATGCAAAAGCTGGCAGAGTTAAATCCATAGATTTTTGTTTTTACACCAAGTGCTTTTGCAACCAACTCTTCATTTGTTCGCTGTGGTTGTCTTCCCCTCCAGTCAGGACCCAGGGCCATGACAAATGATCATGTGACCAGAGGTCTAAAAGCATTTGATTTGCACTGTTTAAGCACATTTTCTAGCATTAGCACCATTTCATCTGAATGTCTGTGGTCATGTCTTTCTCCTTTACCAACTGGCTATTGTCATTGTTTTCCACAGTGTACTGAGATTGTATTGTATATTAAAATATCCTATTTATTCTTATCTTTTTTGGGTGTGTTACTTGATAAAGTGCACTGTACACTCTTTGTTTAGGAAGATATTACATTGGAATAAAAAGTACATGAGTGAATGAGTGTTGCATTTATTGTCAGATCAATTACCAGGAAGTGTCTGTGCCAGCACGTCCAACAGTTCAACTCTTTATAGATGAAAAGAGAAAAAACTGCACAATGGGAAATTATTCTCCAGACCTCATTACTTTATTTATGCACGTGAAGTAAAAAATAAGATTTTTGGTAAACAGAAATTTTGGTCTGCAGCAACACTGATGAACCGCTGGCATGAACCCCACAGCAGACTGTGGATTTAAGGCAACAATGATACACACTCAGATGTTACTGTATATACAACCTACAATCAATCCTGTAAGTCAAAATATATCCAAATCTAATCAACTCAGTGAACACAACATGAACTATATGGGATATGAAAAACATCTTTATTACAAACTTTTTTTTTGGAATTTTTTCAGTATCAAAAAGAAAAACAAAAGCAGTCTCATTTCGTCTGCGTGATCATGGCTCGTTGCCGTTGACGCACTTGTGCTGCTCCATCCGGCTCCTCCGAAGATCCTCAATGTGTTTGGCTCTGAGCCAGCTGTCTCTGGACAGAGAGGTCTGTCCCAGGCTCAGAGACAACAACCTGCGGACAGAGTGACAGTCAGCCACATCCCACTCACACATATCTCAGCCTGAATAAATTCTAGACGCTGCAAATGCTGCGAGTACATCTCAGCTTCCCTGCTGAGGCAAGTCGTTCAGGCATGCAGCATGTTTCTCTTCTTATTTGGTTGCATTGACCCATGAAGCTACTGTCACCCTGCTTATGTCATATCTGGCATTTCCATTGTTGTCATAATTAATTACTGCTGTGGTTATTTAACACTTTGCCTTTTACAGAATAATTTACAGGCTGTTGTTCTCACTGGATAATAAGGAAAGAAATGCCAAGTCAAGGAGATTATATAAACTTAAATCACAGCCCACCTCGCCACAACCAGCATCCTGTGGAGGTCCTCAGCAGATATGCTCTGGGGGTCATCCTTCCTCATGTCTACAAAGTCATCCTCCACCGACTGAGGACACCAGAAAAGGACAAGCAGTTAAAGGACACTCTAACACATACAGACTTACAGTACATACAGGGCACAACTAATCTAAAGGGAAAAAAATTAAGAAAACAGATGATAAATTCAGTCTGTGTGAAATGTCTCACCTTGGTCAACTCATCAGAGATGCTGTAGTCCAGCAGCTGAGCCACGCTCAGGTAGATCCGGAGCTTGTTCAGCTGTGATGAGGCCTGCGGGTGCATGTGGATGCTGCTCATATACTCCTCCATTTGGGGCACGGCAACCTGAGACTGGAGGTGTATCTGACAGTCTGACTGTGGAGATCCAGAGGAACAGAGATATTGACATTGTGCCACAGCAGAACTTTGAACATAGAG
The DNA here is from genome assembly GCF_021018895.1 of Seriola aureovittata. Lineage (NCBI taxonomy): Eukaryota > Metazoa > Chordata > Actinopteri > Carangiformes > Carangidae > Seriola > Seriola aureovittata. The sequence goes on from NC_079377.1 coordinate 4,203,577, forward strand.
GAGTTGTATGTGTATCTTGTGTTGTTTTGTCCCCCCCCCCCACAGGTGTTGCTATGCAGAAGTAAGCCCTGCCTGATGTGTGCACGCCTCGTTTGGCGTATTCTCAAAGCTTCAGAGCACGCCAGACAGGAGCAAAGCCTCGTTGAGCTGACAGAGAAGGATCTGATCAGCTGGACCCTCCAGCTGCTCATCAGCCAATAGCTGTTCGATGTAAACACGGCCGTGCAGCTCGTGACTTCTAATCAACCCCGGGAGTTGTTTACAGCGCGCTGCCCTTCACTGCTGGACTAATAGATGGCCGGGCCTGACGCCTCTCCCAGGATTGTTCCTGTGGCACACAGCTGACGCCATGGCAACCCATTAGACCAACACACAGGAATAGCACATAGCGCATTCCTCGGGCTGATCGCAACAGAGTGAGACCCGGGGCTAAAGCCTCTGGCTGGAGGGGTAACTGCGGCTGGCCAATGGCAGCTGAGAGGACAGCGTGACGCCGGCTGGAAACAACCTCCAGCGTTTGACACGGCTTGGTCTCATGAGAGGCTGGAGGAAACCTAACCCCACCCCGGCCATGCCGAAGAGGGCGGGGTAGGTTTATTTTTTTTTTTGTGTTTTTTTTGGAGGGGTGGGGGAACGGTACTGGGTGGGGTGGGGTGGGGGGGTTTTCTGCCCTGCGGTTTCACGCCTCATCCATCTCTGTCCTCACCGGCAGCAGCGAGCGGCCCTCTGACGCGATGAGCACGTTAATATTGCAGGGGAATTCCATCTGGTGGTAGTTAAAGTCATAATCAACCTTCTGCCACGAGATCACGTTCCCCAGGGCCGTGACGTTACGCACACCTACAGCATCAAACACAAACGCACAGACAGACAGCAGAAGATACAACCTGGTGAGTGTTGACTCTATCAAGCCATGGTAACAGAGTTGGTCCTCTCAGTGTCGCCCTCTACTGGTTTCTAGAGGCCTCACCTGTTGTGTCCAGCTGACCCTGCTCCAGCTTGGTTTCATCCAGGAAGAGGGAGGTGTTTCTGGCCAGCTGCAGCGCTCCGCTCACTAGCCGGTTGGCCACATAGTCCTTCTTAGGCACCAGACGCATCTGGTTCATGTTCTGGAGGCTCATGCCCAGGTAGAACGACTGCATGTGGGGGAAAGAAAAACCCTTTCAATGTCATTTCATTTGAACCAAAAACAAGCAACGAACTGTAGCATTATTGGCTTGGAGTGACAAAGTTCACTGACAGAGGGAACGAGCTGCTGGAGGATCTGGTAGAGGCGCTCAGTGTACGAGGCGACTGTAGGACAGCCGCTCAGGTTGAGGGTGAATTTACCCAGAGGGAGAACATCTCGCCTGGAGTACCTACAAGAAAATCAAAACACAGTGTAGAGTCAAAAAGCTTCTTTGGCTTTGAGGGGAACCCACGACACAAAGACAGGAAGGTTGCTGTTGAAAGTTACCGACTGGAATTGTATTTGACACGTACACGTTAGAAATGAGATGCAGAATGAGGTACTCAGCAGCCAGAGCGTCTCCCAGAAGGACATGAGTGAAGTACGTGAGCAGCTCTGCCCTGACAGAGGCCATCTCGCTCAGGGTCGAAGACAGAACTGAGGAGGAAGGACAAAGAGTTAAAAGAAATGCCTCTACGGCAACTTCAGGCCTGCACAGTGAACATTTGCTTCATTCTTCCTCCTCTGGGGAAGCTTTACAAGACAAATCTACTTCAATATAATGACTCCTTTTCTCTGCTCCCACACAGCTGGAGGGCGACGTGATAATGTGACTGTAACTAAGGTTTATGTTGACTCTTGGTTTAAAGCAGTACGGCACACAGAGATAATCAGAGCACAGGCGCAAGACAAAAAGATAAATGTGATTAAGGCTGAAACTGCAACAACAATTACTTTCATTTACTGATTTACTTCAACTAATCGATTAATCAGAGTCGAAGGTGTCACCTTCTATTGCTTATTGTGCACGTAACCAACAGATGATCCTTTGGTGTTAAACTGATATAAAACAGAAGAGAAAAGAAGCTGGGATCAGGTGATGTTAATGATAAATCATTAATTATCAAAATAACTGATGGATAATTTTCTCTTGACAGACTAGTCAATTAACCAACACGTCGTTTCTGTACCAAATGTCCCTGCATGAGGAGCTGAACTCTAACTGTGCACGAATAACAGCATGTGCATCACAGTATGGAAAAAAACAAGCACAACAAGACAATTGGTTTTGTCAGCGGCTGCCAGTCAGTGACGAGGGGCAGACGCAAACAATAATTCAGGCCGGGGATTTGACTCCATCCCAGGCCACCCTCATGCAAGCCATCAGGCCGCTAATGTTGTAGGCTAACCATGTCTGTGGATGTAATTGGTGCCAGACTAATGATCATCCGGGAGAAAAGTTATCCAGATGACAAAAAACTAAAGTCTGTGACTGAGCAACAAATAGCGAATAATTTAATAATGAATCATTTTAGCAATTGCATGTTATTACAGGCGGCTACATGTCCTACTCTTTAGTCATAGCAGTTAATAAAACATTATGTGAAGGGCAGTAGTCCTCCAGTTCTCCCTCTCATCGAGGGTAAAAATCATCACTTTTCCACCCGCTCGTCAACAATGGATAATTATTCTCATTGATGTTTATGATTATTGATGATCATTACCAAAGGTAAACTCAGTGTAGAAAGACAGGGCTGTCGGGTAACTTCATACACAGGTGAGGTGACGCAAGAGGTCTGTCAACTCATTCCTGCCTGTTATATTACCGCTGGTCTAACTGACGCTCAGGCCACCAGATGGGACGTCCACCACTGTTAGTACCCGACCCGACAGGCGTGGCTACTTCAGCTCTATGTAGAGATTCAGAATGAGTTTTGACATTTTCCACCTTTCCTATCTGTGCTGCTGGAGTCATATTACGCACTGTGTGTAAGCTCAGACACTAGGGGGGGATATTTTCTAAGGATTTCGTTTTTAGGCATCATATCGTGTTTATAAAAGGAATACACGCTTGCACTTGCAGTTCCTCAAGTGTCTTGTCTTCCACCAGTATTATACAACCAGTATACAAGTTTTAGAAGTAGAAAATGCTTCTGTGCTCTCTTGCCTTTCAGACATGTGCACCATGTGTCAAAACAGCCTGACAGTTTATGCAAATCAGATGGGCTGCAGCTGGGCTCATTTGCATCTGTGCTCTTGCTGCAGTAATGTAATAACATAAGTTGATTGGCTGCATCTCTCCTGACAGTCTGATCAGTCAGGGTCTGGACATGGAAACAGCACTTCTATTCAAAATCGAGAAATACTCATGATTACCGGCATTTCCAGTTCAGGGATCTACTAATGTTTTAAATCTATTACTGTTGTTAAGTCTTCATCCTGTTTCTTATCGATAAATTTAATTATTTTAGACTGTTTTATCTCATTTTCACTGAACCTCATTGTCACTTTTCTCTCTCCCCAATATTGTAAAACCTTTAAACTGCTTTTTATCATTCATTTTTTATTGTTTGCCCTATATTTTATCTTGTCTTTTAAAGCACATTGTAACCAGGTTTTGAAAGATGCTGTGTAAATAAGGCTTATTATTATTATTCGTCACACACACGAGAGAAAAAAAAGATAAACCTGGTTATCAGGCAGCATTTATCTTCCATTACTTGTACTTACAGGCACTGTTGTCCTCCAAGGTGATGGAGGGCAGCAGGGGGTTGTTGTGGGGCAGCGGCTTGGCGTAGAGCATGTGGAGACGAGGGACGAGCGAGGCAGGCGGGCTGTGCACTCTCTGCTCCGCCGCTGTCTCCATGCACTCTGTGGGGTCCAGGAGGGAGGAGGAGGCGTCTCTGTGTGGACAGGCCGAGAGTGAGCAGGCAGATCACCACCGGAGGGAAATTTAACTGCATGAATGCGTCTTACTTCTCGTCGGCCAGAGCACTGAGAGCAGGGCTGACAGACAGGATCCCGAAGACCTCTAGTGTGTCGTTCAGTTTGAAGTTGTCCCAGTCCTTGTACACCTGCCAACAACACACACATATGTCAGCTTCTGTTTTGCACTCAGGTCTGTAGATAACAGTGGCATCGTCTCTGAAATCACCTCTTAGAACAGATGTTTGACTAGAGATAGGTCATCCACCAACAACTGTGTCAAGAGTCCAGGTTACAGTTCCTGTTAGAAACCCTAACACACCTTAACTAAGCAGGAGGGACCCTTCTCTCCTGGCAGGGGGAAGTTGAGGTCGAGATGAGAGGCGGACGCCACCTGGCTGGACGGAGCTTCTGTCTCCTGCCGCTTACAGTCGCCATTCCCGTGCTGTTCTGCAGGACAATGAGGACCTGTGGTGAGAAGAGGAGCAGTCTGCATTTACAGCAACGATCCAGCCTCGGAAAATCTCTAAGATCTAACAATGCATCTAAGACGTTCAATTAATTGAATGAGTGTTGCCTGAGCCACAACAGAACAGATAGGAAATGAACTGTAGTTTGTCTATGTGAGTGTTGTGGCACAAACATTAAGCTTTAAAGTCTTGACCTTAAACCTTTGGGACTTTTGATCACATGTATCATGAAGATCATGCAATATGCTCAAAAGCTGCACAACAGCTACTCTGAACTGATGGAAGTTTTTAAGTGCTCAGAAAAAACTGAACATCAGTAACAACTGGACAAACTCCACTTGTTGATGAAGATTATGAGACATGATTGAAAGCTTCACAGTAGCTACTAAAGCTTTAAAAAGTCTGGAAACTGTTTTTTTATTCTAACTATCATTAAATTTGACTTTTACAGCAGATGTTTTAGAGAGCTTCGGCAATCACACTCCAGTACAGGTGCACTAAAAAAAAATGAATTGATCCAGGATCAGGATCTGCAGGAAAGGACCACCTCCACCTACACCACCCTTCACCTGGCAGGATGAATTTACATGCATGCAAAATATCTTTATGGAAACAAAGCAAAATAAAAAAACACATCTCTTAAAACACTTTGATAGGTAGTTAAACACTGAATAGACAAAGCCTCTGTTTTGCATTTAGCTACACATTTACATATCTCCACTCTGCAAGCGTCACATACCCGTATGAGGATCCCTCTGTTTCTGCGGCTGTGTGTCCATGTCATCCATGTCGTCGTCTTCCTCGTAGCTTCGTTTCTGTCTGCTCGGCACGTACGAGGTGGAGGGAAGCACTCTTGTTTGGCTGGAGCCGGCATAGCTGTGCAACAGAATTAAGGAAAACTACGGGAGGTGGGGTGGGGTGGGGGTAGTATTCAAAAATACTCCCAATAATCAGATGATGCAATGCTCATTTAATCGCCTCCTGTTTGGGGAGTACTTCCACCATGATGAGGATATGTCTTTCACCCAGGGGTTTTCTCCAGGGATTGGCACACAGTAGAAAGTCTGTCTCTCTGCAGTCACAGTGTTTCTGGAGTTAAAATCCACCTGGGGTAAACGCATGGGTCAATATTTTTAATGACAAAGCTGAAGCTCAACTGAGGCATTTTACGGATGCCATGAATGACTGAACAGAAGCGCACATACCCCACATTCTGTCACATCTTTGTACTTCCCACATCGCAGCACCTGTGGGCAGTCGGACAGTAAAATAAGATGATGATAACATGACGACATCTAACACATTATCAAATGCAAACAACATGTGCTGGACACATTGGATGGCTGTACTTATGCAAAGAGCTGCACAGGAGAGGACGGACTTACTTTAGCGTTTGTAGATGGATCAACAGTCTCATACACTCCCATGAAGAACTCCGGATCGTACATGTCTTGGATTAAACAGCGAAACTTCACCAGGCTGTTGGGCTTCAGGTAGTGCAGAGGCACGTCGTTCAAAGATGGGACCTGCACCAAAACAAAAGTGGTGGTCATTTACAAGTTAAACAGGCTGTGACATTGACGTTTCCAGGCATCTTTTGCATCTTTTTGCATTTAAAAACCGAAAGGATCCCCAGAGCTGCATTACCGAGGTATGGGCATCCTTCTCTTTCAGCCGATCTTTGAAGTATTCAACTGCTTTGGCCTCCCATCCAGAGTTTGGATTGTTCTGGGAAGCAGCTAAAACATCAACAAGAGCATGATATTATTTGTCTTGTAGAGTAGGAAAGAACATGGATTGATCATAATAACTTTGAGAATACTCAGAAAAAAATATTAGATTAGCTTTTCCTGTGTATAGAAAAAAAACAGAACAGTATTTTTATTATTATAATATATTTCTTAACCTGTAATGTTAAAACATTATTGCTTCAAGAGTTGCTGATGTGACTCATAAAATACACATTAATACTCGCCACTTTATTTCTATGGGACAAAATACTTCATATCGATGAAATCCCAAGTACTTCAAAAAATGACTCCTTGCGTTTATGGATGGAGGTTTTTTTTTTTTTTTTTTAAACAAATGTCAGGTACCAGTTCTTTTTACTGGTGGATAAAAGGAGCTGCATTGAAAATCATTCATATGTTGTCAATAAATAAATAAATAAATATATATAGCACAAAGTTTCACACACTCTAAAGCTGTGTTTAGGACATTATCGCTTCAGATATCTATATTCGAGCCAAGTCGGTGCAGTCATAGAAGTGAATTTTAAAAGGCTTTAAAATGAAGGATCCATGAATGCCCCATGCTGTAGATTTTCACACAGGTCATCAAACTACACACACAGCTCTTTTTTCATGTAACTACAACGGATGTGTTCAAAGGCAGCAATACAGCAGAGTTGACGATTACAAACCGCAGAAACTTTATTAAGTTATTTGAGAAGCATACACATAATAAGCCTTGTAATTAGCATGGTACGTAGCCATGTAGCTAACAAGCTAGGTTCACGCGTTAACGTTAGCTGTCAAGGAGTGAAGTTCCGGTCTGTCTCTTACCGAACATCCCTTCAACAACACCCAGAGGGTTGTTAATCCAGTCGTGTGTGGAAGGCATCGTTAGCCAGTGACAGAAGTCTGAAGAATATAAAATATATTAGAGTAAAATCTCTGTGAAAACACTTGTTTGTTGACTTTCCACACACACACACAGGATTGCAGAAGTGAGGGCGGGAAATTTGCGTCACCAGTGGAAGAGTGCAGTTCGTTTGTTTTGTATAGCGTGACCGGCCGGAGCACGGAAATATCACACTGGCCACATTACTTACTCTTTTTCAATCGGCTGGGTGTTTAATTTTGATTTGAAGCCGGTGGTTTTCTTGAGCAGAAAATAATTTAATCCGTAGCATAACTTTTCATTTAAAAAAAATATCGTTTTCTTATTTTAGCTCATTTAAACCGATAAAATGTCACCGAGTAAGTAGTCTCTCTCTGGCCTTTAGATGGCAGTAGTGAGAGATACTATTTATTTTCTCACCACCAACGAACTGCGGTCAAATTGCCTGCGTGGTTTTAGCAGATCTGTAAACAATGTGCCATACTGTTTTGCCTTTCCTTACACCACTAACTACGCTGTAGAGATCAGTAAAATCTGTGTGGGCGGGGCAAAAAGAGCTGTTTGCAGAGCCGAGCGTGTACTGCCTGCCTGCTCCGGTAGTGGCTACGTGTAATTCTAGGGGAAAATGGCAGATAGAAAAAATAATAATGTTCCCAACACCGGTGCTAACTTGCTGTTTAGCGCCGCTCCCGAGTTTAACTTCAATTTGCCCTTCATGCCAGTGAGTCAGGCCACTGGTCCGGCGGTGCTGTCAGGAGGTGAGAAGAAACAGCGACGGGGGAAATGTCTAAACATTAGCTGTGTCCTTAGCAGGCTAAGCTAGCTAGCCAGCTAGCTAACCGAGGTTTCTGTGCTGCTGTCAGCTGTTATTCAGTGTAAAAGAAAGAGAAACGGAAAGAAACAGTGTGTCTGAGCTGTCAGCCGTTTGTCAGGCTGGGTTTTCTAACTGACAGCGGTATGTTTTGGTCACACTGCCCCTGTCTGATGTGTTATTACATGAAGAGGATGTACAGTTATTTAGGAGAGTCACATTATTATCAAAACATTTCTCGGCTACATCCTTTCCCTGAGTTAACTGTCCATTTAAAGTCCTATTTTAGACTTTTGAAGGTGTCGTGTTGGGCTCTGGGGGGTGTGATGGGCTTGTTTCTCTGTTTTCTACACTTTAAATGATTTTGAAGAAATATTAGCTCCAGCATTACTGTTATATCTACAGTTCTCCTCTCCGTGCTGTGTTTAAGTGTGCCAAGTGTTTTGTATTTGTATGTGTTGCACTGTTCAAATGTCGCAGCTTTACTTTGTTTTGATGTCCATTAGATGATTCCACTGATGTGGGAGAAGAAGACAGCTTTCTAGGTCAGACCTCTGGGAATGGACCACCCCCCTCTACATTCAACTACTTTGCCAGCCCTGTAACCAGCAGTGATCCATTTGCATCCATCGGCCAGTCGCCATGCCCACCTCCGGCCCTGTCAGCAGCTCCGACAACTTCAGGCCCGGTTTCTGTTCCCAGCAGTGTCAGCATGGCTCCACCACCGCCTGCAGGCTCACAGATGAACCCTGCTCCTCCAGCGTTTGGCAGTGCAGTTTACCAGAGCCCTATGGGACGTCACACTCCTCCCCCCACAACAATGACCCCACCGCCTCCACAGATGCAGCCACAGAGTCATAACCCGTACCGACACACCCCCACCAGCAGCAGAGCCAGTCCTTATATTCCAGCTCCAGAGATCCTGCCACCAATGCACACACCTCAGCAGAATCCCTACTCTCTCAGCTCTCCACCACAGACATTCCCACTGTCAGGACCCACATTCACTAAGGTAAACATAAGCTAATCAGTGACTCTATTGGATTGTGTTTATCAGATACTTGATTAAGATAGATAGATAGATTTTTTTCTTCTTCTCTCTTCAGCCTCCTCCCACACAGATTCAAGCGCCTCCACCTACAGTTGCCACTGCTGGAGCGATAGTTCCCGCTGGCCCCATGATGCCATACAACTATAATGTCTACGAACCTGTTCAGCCTCATTGGTTCTATTGCAAGCAAGTGGAGTCAAAGAGCATCTGGCTTCCTTTCAGTATCATCGACTCCCTTCAGCTAGAGGAGACGTACAACTCAGGTATGATGTTTTTAGAACCTCTAACCTTGGCAGTGCTGCTACTCTCACAACTCAGTGAAACTGTGACCTGCTCTGAAGCTGTTGTGGCCTTTCTGTTCTTCCAGTTCAGCCAGACCCAGAAAATGTGATCGTGCGAACGGACGGAGGGCGTTACGACGTGCAGCTCTATGACCGCATGCGGAATCCTGTGTACTGGGAGGAGGAGCCTACAGAGGTCCGGCGCTGCAGCTGGTTCTTCAAAGGGGATACTGATAGTCGCTTTATCCCTTATTCTGAGGAGTTTAGTGACAAGCTGGAGGTTCGTTTCACTTCTACGTTTGAACAGAAGCATATGTTGTGTTAGTAAAACATATAATATATAAATATATATATATATATATATATATATATATAAAATAACCATATATACATGTGTTTTTACACACACAGACAGAATATAAGAAAGCTGTATCTACCAACCAGTGGCACCGTAGACTGGAGTTCCCGTCCGGAGAAACCATTGTCATGCACAATCCGAAGGTAAACATTTGTCTGATTAGTGCTAAGTGGTGGCTGTGATGATTAATCCTGTTAGTTTGTGAGTGGTGATGATTGTTGATGAGTGGTGATGATTGTTGTCTTTGCCTTTGTAGGTGATTGTGCAGTTTCAGCCCTCCTCCATGCCAGATGAGTGGGGCACAACTCAGGACGGGCAGACAAGGCCCAGAGTGGTGAAGAGAGGGATTGATGATGACCATGATGAAGTGCCTGATGGTAGTGACGCTCCCCTTGTTAGCTTGTACTGTACCATTTTAGACCACCTGTGTAAATGCAAATAAACTTTAAACTCACAGATTGAACCAGGAAGCTGAGATAGTTCCAGAGAAAAATAGATTGTTAGGTCACTATAAAGGGAGATAAGGCATTTCAAAGTACATTAGAGGAAGTGCCAGACATCATAATCTGTTTTATGAGGGAAAATTAATTCATATTCATCTGTGAGATGTAATTTAGTGTTTAGTTGTAAATGTTATGCAGCTTAATTGTAATTTAACACAGTTCAGATTTTAGGTGCAAGGTATCAGCAGCAACTGTGTAGATCAGTCAGTAAATTCAAATTCAACATCATCATGCATCATGCACATCATGTGCATCTTTTCCAGGCGAGCTCCCCAAAGTGGATCATCTTGTGTTCATGGTTCATGGAATCGGTCCCGTGTGTGACCTGAGGTTTAGGAGCATGGTCGAGTGTGGTGAGTGCAGTCATGTACATCATGTATCATGTTTGCCAGTACTGGTGTAACCTCCAAAATCTTTGTGTTTTCAGTGGACGACTTCCGCAGCGTGTCACTGAAGCTGCTGCACAGTCACTTTAAGAAATCGGTGGATGAGCACGCCATCAGCAGGGTGGAGTTCCTACCTGTCCAGTGGCACACGGCTCTACACGGAGACGCCACTGGGGTGGACAGGTGAGGGGAAGCAGGTTTACACACACTGTGTTTTTTTTTTTCAAAATTATCATCAATTTGCCAACGCAGATCGTCCATTAGGATCCATTAGGTTCAGATATCGAAAGTTATAAAGCATTAATTGTATAAAAGAATGTTGTTTTTATGGAAGGACTGGACTTATTCCATGTTTTCTTATTGTTAACAAATCCTGTGAAAACACAGCAATGCATTTGCCTGTTTTAAAAAGACTAATTTCCTACTCTAGTTGGCCACTGGTTTTTTTTTTTTTTTTGCCAAACAAGAGAGAGTGCATTTGTTGGGGACTATTTTCAGCTGTGGATTAACACTTATTTGGTGCTCTAGTGATGCTATTTATAGCAGTGGGACAGCATGGGATTGAGTGAAAACAAACTACTGTGTTTGTGTTTATGGTCATGAAGGAACACGTCACTCAGCACAGCAAGATGTGTTATAAATAGTTTTTGACAACAGTGGAGCTCTGTGGCTCAGAGGAATAACACACAGCACTTGTTAGAAGACAAATCTAATGTTCATTTTTCATAGGATTTGTTAACAATAGGAAAAATATAGAATATCACCAGACTTATCCTGTAATAGACTTCATTAATATAGACTGATTTCTCTTTGTAGGAGGATAAAGAAGATCACCTTGCCCAGTACTGGACGGTTACGTCACTTTACAAATGAGACTTTGTTAGACGTGCTTTTCTACAACAGTCCCACTTACTGCCAGACCATCATGGACACAGTTGCTCTAGAGATTAACAGACTTTATGCCCTGTTCATGAAGAGGAACCCAGACTACAGAGGAGGAATGTCAGTGGCTGGACACAGTTTAGGTATTAAAGCAGTTCAGTAGCTTCAGCACCTCTGGTCTGTGTTTTCTCTTCTGTTTTTCACCTGCATTGTGTTTTTTCTCTACTCTGGACTCGCAGGTTCCCTGATTCTCTTTGACCTACTTTCAAATCAGAAGAACGACTCTCCTGCACTGGGCATGCCAGTCATGCCCACTTCTAATGGAGACACCAAACAGGTCAAACACCAGTTAATTGAATTCATTGAAAATATACAGTAACATGCCATCTCTTCTCCTGCTAATCAGATTTTGAAATTAAGAGACAGTGTATTTATCTCCCCACTGAATGGGACACATGCAATAATTGGATCAACATTTTCAGATCTTTGGCATCCTAATGTACATAATGGATCAAATCAAAATAATGTTACACTACATCATTGTCAGTTCTCCTTCTCATATCAGGCGGCAGCTCCTGTTACACAGGCTAATAACACCGCCACTCCTCCGGCTGTAGAAGAGGAGGCCAAAGAAGACGGAGAGGAGTTAGAGGATCTGTCTGCTGTGCTGGAACATCTGGGCCTGTCGGAGTACAAGAGTACCTTTGATGAGGAGAAGATTGACATTGAATCTTTTGTAAGAATAAAATAAGCCTTGGTTTGTAAGAAAAATGAATCTTGGTCATGGAGGATTATTTTGAAAGCTGATAACATTTAAAAATTGGAAAGTAATTTAAGAACAGCCAGGTTTTCTGATGTCTTCCCGTCATTCTTAGAGGATAGGCTGACGGTTTAATTGTGTCCCTTTCTCATGTTCTTTTAGCTCATGTGCACAATTGAGGACCTAAAAGAGATGGGAATCCCACTGGGTCCCAGGAAGAAGATTGCCAAGTTTGTCAAAGAAAGAGTGATGAAGCAGGTGAGTTTGTCTCCCGAGTTTTTGTGCAGCTTGCAAACCAGTGGTGATGACTAACACAAGCTTTTTGTCTTGTCCACAGGCAGCTCAGGAGAAGAAAGCAGAAGTGAAAGAGGTCAGTCAGGCTGCAGCACCACCAGCGGCAGCAGCTGAAGCTCTCCCTGACCCCACTGTAAAGAAGCTTCCTGTGGGCAGCACCGTCTCCTCCGTCCACGTCGACTACAATTACTTTGAAGTTGGTACTGGACAGGTAAATGTAACTTAACACACAAAGAGGGGGATTGTTAAAGTTGTTAAAGATTCTGAATTTGACTTGACATTTAATAATAACTTGTTCTGCAGGTGTCAGTGGTGTACCACTCTCTGGACTTCGAGCCAGTGAATTTCTTCGCCCTGGGTTCTCCAATCGGCATGTTCCTGACGGTCCGAGGGCTGGAGAAGATCGAGGAGACGTACCAGCTGCCCACGTGCAAGGGATTTTTCAATATTTACCATCCGGTACGCAGCTCCTTCAGCCTGATTAAGCTACAGATGCATGAATGTTGTTCGCCCACTTGACATGTAGCTCATTTTTATTGTTTTTGGTTGCAGGTCTGCAGATATTCCAGTGTGCAAAGGCATTTTATTCATTCACAATCAGCTGTAATCATAAAAAAAATTGGCTTGGCTGGGTATCGAACTTTGGTACTTTTATGGGCCGACTAAACTGGTTTGATGCTATCGAGGATCGTCACTCATTCCATACTAAATGTTGATACCTAAGGAGGAAAATCTCACCAGGGTCAGTTAGCCAATCAGCATGCAGCATGCTTGGAGTAAGCTCTAGTAATGTTTGTGATTGGCTGTTTATTTACACAAACACATTTGAATGACACCAAGCTTAAAAATAAAATTAAAGTAAAACTTCTGTAATGTGTTTTTTAATTTTCTTTTTGTTAAAATAGATTTGATAAACTGGTATCAAAAAAAGTATCGTTAAGAATCAGTATTGAAGTCAAAGTATCAGTATCAGTACCGATATTGAGAATTTTTGAACGATACCCAGCCCTGCATAAACATTTAGCACTTAACCCCACCTGTCCACACATTAAATGCTGTGTGAGAAAATACAGATCAGTGTAGCTGAGTTCCTTTCTGCGCTACCCTTTGTTAGTTTCATTATTTTCTTTCAGTTGGACCCAGTGGCATACAGGATCGAGCCCATGATAATTCCGGACTTGGACTTGAAGCCTGTTTTGATCCCTCATCACAAAGGAAGGAAGAGGCTTCATCTTGGTAAATTTCTGCTTGCATCACCTCAGATAACGATGCCGCTGTTGTCATTGGTTTAAACATATTTGATCAGCTACAAGTGAATTAAAGCATGTCATAAGCTTAAGCTGAGTTCTTGAAGAGTGTTTGTACACGTTGTCTCCTCAGTTCAGTCCTCTCTGCCCCATATGGGTGGGGTGCCCTAATTTGTGTGGTGGCAAAATACAAAGAACCTATTCTTACAGTGAAACAGCTATACCACAGTAAAATGGCAAAACAGATTGAACAGTGTTTTCTCTCTCTTGGTTCTGCAGAAAAATATAAGATGAATGTCAATGTGAAGTTTCTCTTGTTTTTTTTTTAGACTGAAATGTTAACTCTGAGAAGAAGACAGTTGGTCTTGTTTCTTCTCTGTTTAATTTTCTAGACACCAGATGTAAAAGTAGTAAAATAAGTATGTTTTTTTCAGTTTTGCTCTGCATATAGATATTTAATAAAATATATTTAAAAAAAATAACGTTATATGTGAAAAGCTTTATCATGCAGATGGATGAAGTGGTGGATGTCTTGTGTTTCAGAGCTGAAGGAGAGTCTCTCCAGGATGGGCTCAGACCTGAAGCAGGGATTTATCAGCTCCCTAAGGAGCGCCTGGCAGACGCTCAACGAGTTCGCTCGTGCTCACACCTCGTCTGCCCAGCTCCAGGCTCAGCTGGCCATGGTGGCCAATCAGATCGAAGAAGAGGAGAAGCAAGCGGAGGAGGGTGAGTTTCTCTGATGTGTGACCTTTGAGCCATGTTGTTTCTGTATTGTGTGTGATTAGTAACATCTATTCTTATTTGTTGCAGAGCACAAGATCCCAGAGAGCCCTGAGCCACAGAGAGAGGAGGAGCCTCAGGTGAAGGTCGGGATGCTGAATGGAGGGAATCGCATCGACTACGTCCTGCAGGAGAAGCCCATCGAGAGTTTCAACGAGTACCTGTTTGCCCTCCAGAGTCATCTCTGCTACTGGTAAAGAGAACTTTATTTCATTATGGCTTTTTAACACTGCCCAGATTTTTAACATCCCATATAGTATAAAGGTAGATTTCCATGTTTATATTATAAAGCAGGTCTAGGTTTTACATTAATACTGTGAAAGTATCAAAGCGCTCAGTCCACAGAGAAATGCACACAGCCTGTATTCAGAAACTGAACCTTAAAACCAGCCGTCAGGACTTCTGTAACTTTGTGATGTCACAAGCCTCAGCCATCAGCCTAGCCTCAACTAACGCTAACCCATTATCTCTTGCTTTTGGACCTTTGGTCTCACAAAGACATGTGAAGACGTCACCTTGGCCTTTGGGAAACCGATGGGAACTATTCAGTGTTTTCTGATGTTTTATAGATGAAATGATAAATCAATAATGAAAATAATAGTTTTGTCGGAGCCTTAATTGCAACATTTTAAGAAAACCTCTTCTAAGTTAGTCACACACTTTTTACTACAGATAACCTTAAGTTGTTTAAAAAAAATGACATTTGTAAATAATCACATTTCTGCCGCTGTATAATTTTCAGATTCTCTGGTTTTCAAATAGGCCTGATATAAAATTCATGACGACTGAATCCCCGTTTACATCTGCAGCTCAACCACTTTACCTGCTGACAGATGAAGGTGTATTAACACATTTGTTATTTTCCAGGCAATCTGAAGACACCGCTCTGCTCATTCTCAAACAGATCTACAACACCATGGGGATCCATCCGGAGCAGCTAGCACATTAATACAATGAAGTACCTGAGATGAAAATAAGCCTGTCTGAAACTTTCCCATTTGGTTTATTTCATGTCAGTTCTCCTGGATTTTGATTATGCTTTTTCTATTTTTTTTCCTTTCATTTTCTATTCATGTAGTTTATTGTATACAGATGAATAATACAATTGTATTATGCCATTTGTCTTAAATTAAGAAACATGCGAATGAGCTAGTTAATTCAAAGATACTTGACGAGTTTGATATTACATTTTTATAGCATAAATTATAGAACTGGTCAAGTTTACTGAAAATATGTATCATTAAAATCAAATGCAAACAGCCGAAATAACATAGCAGCAGTTAATGCAGCCTTCTGTAAGTTTTATTTCATGGACAAAATGTCAAAATAAATCATTTCCTTGCACAAGTTCTGTTTGAATTGTTGTGAACTGCTGAGAGGAAGACATGGAACATTTCTCCTGCAGGACGAGGAGACATTAAGACTATCTACAAAAAGCTGGAATATCTGCAAAAACATTGATTCAAAAATAATTACAGTACAGGATGAGAGGCAAGAAAAACCTGCTTTCTTTGTGAGAAAAATAAAGCACTTCTTGCCTGCTCCACCAAAGCTGTACTCATGAACGTTACACCTCTCACCTGTGACTGCGCCCCTCGGCTGCAACATCCTCCCTCAATATGAAATGGAGTAAAATTAACAAGCTCCAACACAGCTCCAGACATTATCAAAACAATCGCTTCAACATTTCATGTCACTTAAAGCATGTAGGCACGTACGACAAAAGTATTCAAGTCACGTGTACGAAACAAAGGAATATTTAGAAAAGTATTTACAATAGTGGCTGTAACATTCAATCTCAGCCCAGTATTAGGACTCACAGCGCTGTGAGCGAGTACCACTGGGCAGAAATGACAGGTCTGTTATTTGGACAATTATACTGGTTATCAGAGTCCTGATATCATAGTGCTGCATGCTATAAGCAGATCTTTGCTCCTGGCTCTTTCACTATTTGATCAACATGCTTCTTTGTTAAACCGACCACTTGGAAACTCATCAGCAAAACAAGATAGTGACCGACTGTCACATAAAACACGCACAAAAAGGTCCCTTTTTTACCACGATGCCAACCTATATATATTTATATATATTATTAACAGAACAGTATGGCTCCATAAACAACTGCTAATTTACTGTTTAAAGTGAAAGATTGCTTTGATCTAAAGTTGATAACCAGCAGAAATTTACTGGTTCTTGTAGGGTCGACTTACATTTTTTTAACTTCCTTTTGAGAAAGTGCAGCTTTCAAACTTTCATTTTTCAATTAAAAAGCCATTCCAAACGCTGACAGCTGGTTGGGCTTGTCTGACACACTTTTGGAAGACGCTAATCATCTGAAACAGCTGGAATCTTCCGGCTGACGTCATATTCAGCAGCGGAGAAGGTGAAGGAACTGGTTTACAAGTCGGGTGCCATGTTTGAAGCAGGTAGGATGGCTTAATAACTGCATGCTTATTCAAATGACTGCAGTATGTAAAAACACAATGTCAACATAAATCCAAGAGATATATTACTTGTTCTACACGTGTAACTTTTCCTTCAGCAGGTTAAATGTTACTCATTTGATCATGTGCTTGTGTTTGATTCTGCTGTAGCTCGTCAATAAGAGTTGTACCATGTTGTGAAGTTTTACATTGATCAACGTTTTTTGTACATTCATTTGTCTACAGCTGTGCAGTGAAATGCAGAAGGATCCATGTAAACACGTCTTTGCTGTAATGTGTTAATATTGTCAGCACCTCTCAGTCTTAACGTTGGAATGACGTCGGGTGGGCGGAGCCTTGCTTAATCCTCTGTTTTGCTCTGAGTCTTGAAAGCCTGTTTGCGCAGGTGCGCCTCGATCTCCTCGCGGAAAACCAGCATGCCCAGATGAGAGTGGGAGGCCTCGTTCATGGCTTTGGACTGGATGCACATGCGGTACTGCTCGGGCGTCAGCTCGTCCGCACACTGCTTCTCGTGCCACAGGTGGAAAAGGCCGGACACCGGAGTCCGGATCACGATCAGGTCGCTCCGAAGATACTTCCTGTACAAGTGGACGTCTTCCACACCCCAGCCTTTCACCTCCAGATCAAACCCTCCTGGAGGAATAAAATCCATTTGCAAGATGTTAACAACAGAATCATGAACAGCTTTTGAGTTTCATTTGAGTATTACTTATCAAATGATCAGTCCTTACCAATATTTAGAAAATCTGAGCGATACTGACACGTCATTCCAAATCCAAAATCTCTCCAGAATCCAGCGTCCTTTTTGTGAATCTGAAGTGAAACAGATGACCACTTACACGTCAACACCAAACCTTTGGCTGAAGTTTTATATGAATAAAAAAGCATCTTTCCACATGTTACATGTGAACTTTCACAGTCCTTACCAGTTGGAGTTCAATGGGTGGAGCCAGCTCCAAATTTCCATAGACAATGGCAGGATTGTACAGACTGAAAACCACTGGATAGAAGACTTTCTTGTCTACAACACAGAAACACAGAAAGTATTTTCATCCTGAAAAAGTTCAGACAGACTATACATCTGATAAATCGGAGAAACAGCATGATAAAACCTACTCGGAGCAGCGTGGAGACGACAGGTGTTTAGGAACTCAAGTGTAAAATGGATGTCGACGTCACAAAAAAACATTAGGACGTCGCCTTTCTTCCAGGCGTGGGCTCCGATGTCCAGACCCCGACCTCGTGAAAACTCCTCGTTCACTGGGATCAGGGTGTAATTGGAGAAGCTCTCCTCCCTGACATATAACATAATTCATATAACATATCAGGCACATGAACAGTAGCACAAGCACATGGAAAGCAGTTTCTCAGCAAGAGGACCGACCTTGACATTTTTTCCAATGATGACTTCGCCTCCTGTAGACCTTCCTGCCCAAAATAAACCACTGTGAGATGCACTCGTCTGTCCTGCTGTATGCACACCTCCCTGAAAACGTATATTATCCATTTGTCAAATTAATTACAAACACACACTGTAAGGTTTGATCTTATTTCACAACAGTGATGAAAACCAGGCCAAAATGTCAACAACTGAACATGCTGGATCATGTGAAGCAGGCAGCAGGTTTCTGACTCAGTCTCACCTGAAGTTGTGTAAGAACTGTGAGAAAGTTTCTACTCTGCCCGCCAGCGGCACGATGATGTTAATAATCATTCCTGATGTTTCTACAGATGTGCTCCTGACTTTCATTAAGGGACCAAAAGGCCTGAAGAGCGTGACATGGCGGAAGCTGCTGGATTCCTCTTTGGCAAAGAAGAGCTCGTAAAGTGTCCCTTTGTCTCGCTCTGTCCTGTACAGTCCTGCCAAACAAAAGAATATGGAAAACAATGCTACACTGAGAACTTATCAGCTACACTCATTATCCTATACTTTGAACTTAGGTAGAAAGTGTGTCTTACCCTCAGTAAAGTGACCCTCTGTGTAGGTTTGTCTCTGCATCGGCA
This sequence comes from Seriola aureovittata, assembly GCF_021018895.1. Classification (NCBI taxonomy): domain Eukaryota; kingdom Metazoa; phylum Chordata; class Actinopteri; order Carangiformes; family Carangidae; genus Seriola; species Seriola aureovittata. The sequence continues at coordinate 4,222,344 of NC_079377.1, forward strand.
TGTCGTCCTCCACGCCGTCCTCCTCATCAGGGTTGTTGATAATGTCCAGCGCGGCCTCGATGACCTCCACCAGCTCATCCCTGCGATCTTTGCGGACAGGTTTCTCCTCCGGGTGCCGCGTCAGCCCCATCTCCAGCTGATACACCTTGGATGAGGTGAAACTCTCAAAGGGCACCAGGGCGTACTCGCTGGGCAGGCGCGCCCCTGTGTTGACCTCAGCCTTGTCGATCTGAGAGTGCAAGTACTCCAGCAGATCTCCCGGCTCTTGGTCTTTAGCGTCAGCCAGGCCCTGCACCCCGGGGAGCTCCTTCTTGTCCTGCAGGAGCTTCAGCTTCTCACTCATTTCCTGCAACTCCTGCTTGAGCTGGGCAATCTGGCGCTTGAGACTGGCGGCACGGTTTAGGTGACGCTCCTCCTGTTCCTGCAGCAGGGCCTGGTAATACTCCTTTCCATAGGTCTCTCCTGCTAGCCCGGGCAGGACCAAGCTGACGTCTGCCGGAGGTGTGCACTCCAGCAGGTACGCAAACAGCAGCAGCACCAGCAGCAGGAAAAGCCCCAGGAAGAGCCAGCGGACCCGGCCCTGGAGCGGCAACCCCCGCCTGGGCATCACGCTCACATACAAGCTATAGCTGCAAAGTCTGCATTCCCTTTCCCCTCAGATCACATTACTTACAATATGTTTCTGCACACCACCTTCTAGATTTGGAGGGCCACTTATGTCATTTTCTGTGAAGGTCGCAGCACTTGGCTCCAATGAATCAGAGTCTTCAAACATTGGTCCTGTGGGAATCCATGCAATGATCACCTGGGAAAAATCACACAAATCCACAATAAGACAAAAAAAAAATTTAACATAAAAGGAACCTTCATGAAGTCTTAGATAAAATGTTCTGGTTCAGATTAAAACACCAGGGATCAGCAGACAATCAGAAAATAACATTGTGTTACCACTCAGTCAACCTTAGTAATCAACCAACGTGCCACTGACAATTTAATTCAATCAATTAATAAAACATTTTTTTTCTAACAACATGTTCAATAAATGGCAAACTTCTACGAAGACTTTACTTTTTAAAGATTTCAGATTTAAACCCGAAGAAAGACAGACATGAGGAATTACCTACACCTGGGCTGTCCTCGCTAGCACACGGCGACTAGCTCTCTGCTAAACAACAGTACAGAGGAAACTGATGGGCAAGCTTTTCTAGCAAGCTGCTAACGCTTGACTTCCGGTTAAACAGTTTCCTCTTCAAAATAAAAGCTCAACACTCTCCGCTATGCAACAAACAATTTAGTGCCAAGGGGAATCTTGTAGAGAAAGATTGTAACATGAGGACAAAATGTACAAAACAGCCACAGTACTGAAGGTTGTTTTACTGATAATCTTGGTATTTACAGATATCTTTTCTGAATGGTTTCTTCAGTTCTAATGTCAGGCAAAAAATCCTCAGTATCTATCCTAGCCTCATCTTATCCACCACATACCACACACAATTGTTTCTTGAAGGTCACGCAAACCTACAGCTCCAGCCCTCAGCACACAAAGTAATCCTGACAACCACAGGCATCACCTGGCCTCACAGGTGTAAATCAGTCTCTAGACAGCTCTAATGAAAACCAGCAAGGTGCTGAGTCCAAAGCACCAGCTGGACAACATTGCTCTAACATTTCAAGAATCTACAGTAGTTATCAAATCATTTCTTTGCAGCTTGACAGCAAAAGTGAAAACTGAAATTAAAACAATATATACATGTATACTGATCTTGGGGTTGCTCGTAGCGTTTTGGCAATGTTATTTTGATGCTTTGGCAACATTGTTTTTTTTTTTTAAACTTTCAAGCCAATTAAGTTCATTTGAATTTGACAGCTTATTTTACCTAAATATTTCCCTTTTCTAGTCCAACACTGTGTTTCCTCATGAAAAGGAAATTTTAATGCCATGGTCCATACAGACTTTCAGGGTTAGGGTTGATGTTAACTTGCCACAAAATCAAATATAAATACTTAATTAATAAAGCATGACCTGAGACATTTTTGAGAATATAACTACTAACATAAAAAAATATTATTAATACCAAGGACCCATTCTGCTAAGTCTCAAGATTTTAACCAGTCAATAAAAGAGGAACCAATAACAAAATCTGAACTTTAAGAAATACTTGTTGGGCTATTTTTCATGCAGAATTTAAGTGAGCCAGGGAAAAAGGAAGTCATATTTTGCAAGGTGCCCATATTTCTCCCAAAGTACGGTCCGCAAACAGAGACAGACATTAAGCCTGCAGAGTGTAAACTTCAGAAGAGACAGAGCATAGCACAAATCAAGTCTGTTACACATGGAATTTTATGTTCATGCTGAACTACATGGAAGGATTTCTGCTTTGAAATGTCAGTGACTTTAAATAGCAATCTCTGCGGCTTGGTCCCTTTCTTTCAGTGTGTAACACCCTCCTATGCTAAAAAAAAATCACATGAAACTCCCAGTTTAGTCATAACATCGGTACAACAGATAATGTTTTACAGAAAAAAGGACAAGGATGAAGAAGCTACAGTAAACTTTCACAGTGATACCATCACATTGGTATGAATGTCTCCTCTGTCTAATGGCAACAAACTCAGACTACACATTCATACATCAACAGGGACTCATAAATTCCAGTGACTTCACTTTACTGTTCCTAGATTATTAGACAGCGTCTGTTGTGGTTACCATAAGAAATTATGCCTGATGCCTCAGTTAAAATGATCAGATCTGCTTTGTCATGAGTTTCAATGATTGGAAAGACCATCTCAGACTGGCTTGTTGCCTTGTTTATCATACAAAGTACAACTATACACAGTGAAGTTAATATTAAGCAGTGCGGCACACACATATTTTGGTGATAACAACTGTGTCACAGTGGCCATTATTCTGTAATATAAATTGCACTGTAGCTATTTTGCACTGATACGTGAAAAGTGGTACCTGGGTAATCTTCAGCACAATCTGTCCCTCTGGAAATTGTGACAGCAAACATTTCGTGTACACTTATTTTGAAAAATCTCCACCGGATATTGGCACGGTTCTGCAGCTGGCTTAGCGATGTTTGGAGCTTCACTACGCTTTCGTGTTATTTTATGGCAGTTACAGAGCCTGCGTATGAGGTATAAAGATAAAAAAAACTACTCACCTGCTCCCGTCTTTGTCCATTCCTGCCTGCGCGTAGGAACGTGGGTTCCGTGTCCAACCACCCACCGCAGGTAGCTTGTGTTGCAAAATGCCACGGAGCAAAGAGAAAAGAGTGGGTCGTAGTCTACTTCCGGTCAACAAGTAACCAATCGGAGTTGTAGGAGGGGATGTCGTCATCAAACACGCTGAAGATCTTTGTTCATAATAATAACGTCATTATTATTAGGATTATTAGGATTATATTTTAAGGTCACATCATATTTATTGTAAATATTAATTACATTATTAATTTCTTGAGAACAACTGATCATTAAAAAGATTAAAACAATTTCTTAGGTCCCAGATATTAGATTTTATCTTCTTTTTATTTACTACTTTATTTACTATTTGTCTGTACTTTCTCTCATCTGTGCAAATACATTAGCTGACAACTCGTAATTGCATTGACACTAAAGTCACTGTCTGTCACAGTATGTCACAGATATTTTTTTTTATCAAACCTTTAAACTACATTTTCTTCCTCTTTCTTTCATTACTGACAGATGTTTTTAAGTGCCTCAGTCACAAAAGAGTTAACCAGCTGATTCAGAGCTGTGAAAACGAGTTAGAAATGTTACCTGTTGCTGTGATTTCAGTGTTACTGAACGTGGTCAAAATAAAGATAATGCAAAAGATAAAGGAGGAAGGGATGATGGGTACAATTATATATGCAATTATATGTATATTTTACTATCATAAGAATCTAGTATATACCATCTCAGGGATATTTCCAACCTACTCAAGACATTTTTATTCAAAACCTAACCAGACCATTTATATCAATTAAATTATAAAGACAACAGGAATTATTGAATTTTATGCTTAAATTACATAAAAATTGTGCTTAAACGCAACACATGGAAAAAATTTTTTTTTAAATCCTTATCAGCTTTACTTACAGCCAAATCCAGAGTGGAGCAGAGCTGAGACTCAGTGGAACTGGAAAAGGCACACAAGATTTTCATTATTCATATTTACACATTAAATGGCTTTTGTAGACAAATGCTTGCCAGGCCACTACTGTGAATTTTTAATAATGATTTAGAAATCAACATTTCTGCAAACTAGAGTATATAATGAACAGATGATGTCTGGAGGTGAACTGACGCTTAACATTATATTTTAATATTGTGAAAATAATAAATCATGTCAACCACCAAACAGAAGTTGCATTTTGTTGATTGTAAAAAAAAAAAAAAAAAACAGAACAGAAGCTTACTATACTTTCACAGATATGAGGTGAACAGACGTACTGCACATTTTTAATGTTTATTATTAATTGGAACATAATCAAATAATAACAACATAACAATGATAACACTCATTAGTTTACATAATCGTACTTTTCCCACAAAGTTTGCAATTACAATGAATGAAAAAGTGAACTGTAGTCTGACACAGGACATGGTTACAATCTACGTTAAGTCTCATGTCCTTACACTGGAGTAGCACTCACTAGTTGATATTTTTCATGTAAAAAAAAGAAAGAAAAGAAACAAGAACAAAAAACAAGAAAACCGTTCACTGAACAAGTCTGTGTTACTTTTCTTTGGCAACAACAGTTTTGAAACATCTTGTGGGAGAAACACAAAATGGGTCTTTGACATTTTTGAGGAGCACAATCCTCCTACAGTAGAAACTTTACATTTTCAGAACAAGTTCAGCATTTTGCTTTTTCTCCACTCAACCCCCGGCTGTCTACAACAACAGGTGATGGTAAAGACGTCCCCTTTAATTCCTGGGCTGGAACAAGATCTTCACAGTCGCACATTAATAATTGGAGGCTATTGTAGAAGCGGCACAGGCACTTAAAAGACATTGACACTGACATACAATCTGGTACAATAGTCATGCAGTGATACAACTTGGCCAACATGACCCATGAGGTAATAATTAACATACTGAAGAGCAGAATGAAGCATGGTCTATGTTGATCCAGCCAGTTTTGCAGCAAAATGACCTCAGTTTTAAACCTTGAATACCCATGCAACAGAAATAAAAGGGAACCAACTTTAGCATCAGATTGTATATGTACAGTCTCATAGAAATATATACATCTACCGATTTGTCATCTTTTCTACAGTGTTGGTTTGTCTTTAGCTATCGAGCTTGTCCACAGCTTTTGCGGGTGAAGGCAAAGCCATCCAGTTTGCATAAACACTATCATTGGCATATCTTGTAAAGACTGGATTAGTGGCATCATGTCTGTTGAGCGGTACCGGGCTCTTCTCAGGCCAGTTCGGGTATGACATGCCTAAAAACGAGAACATATCATTTTTCTGCACTCAGTGAAAGATAAACAGCGTGCAGACAGTAAGGCTCTCAAATCAAACTCTGCAGTGCCTGTCTCTGAAAGGAGTCCTGATCTGACTCTCTGAGGTGTAAAGTTATGGCTTTGTGTATGCTAGATAAAATGAAAGATAATATAATTTATTATTTATTGGCATTTTTGAGATGTATCGAGGCTATCGTGTTGCTCCCTGTATTTAACCTATGGCTGCCTTCCTGTATCTGTTCAGAAAGTCACTTGAGAGTTGCATTCAAAAGCCTTACTGTTTCTCTGTTCAGCATTGTGGAATCATTATAGATCAATAGCTGATATACATTAGAAATTTAAAACAATCTGGAATTGAAACCACGGTGAGTGATTGATTCAGTGAGGACCTGTTTCAAATGTTACACACTGTTTCGTCCAATGCAAACAAATGATGAAAAGGTGACAAATGGAGTGTGATGGAATGAAAAAATTGAGCTATGTACAAATAAAATGCAGATGAAGCGCGAGTATGAGCAGTGCCATATAAATTAGAATGATGGTTATATTCAGTATTTACAAATGTGGCTTTTTTTTTTTGATTCAGCATTCATGTACATTAGAAGCAGGTCCAAATAAAATAATAAAATCAAGACACAAGATCTTTTTTTTTCACTGAGCCTCTCATTTACGATGAAATGGGAGATATGTCAGCATTAATCAGCAAAAGGCATGCCTAGATCACAGTCACGCACACTTGACTATGGAAAAGCCAATCACAACTTGCCAAAAAAGAGAGCTTGTGTTGTGTGTCCTGTTTCTAAAATCTAGTAAATGCATGGGAGATTCTACCATAGAGCTTGTTTTCAATCCATGTGGAGGGGAGGGTTCGAGGGAGAGGGGCGTTATTACAGTCCACTAGTGGTGTGTCCTCTTCAGAGAGGGCGTCGTCGTACAGCAGGGCGTCAGCTGGCGTGGACGCCGCAAGGTCCAGGTAATCCTGACAAGAGCAGACGAGGGTGTGATTAGGCTGATTAAGGAGGAGAGGAGTCTCAGCACACTAAGGCCTGAAGGGTGACTGAAAGACCCTGCAGAGATACTGTATGTGCAAAACCCTTCTTGTTGTTTCATCCACTACCTGTCTTTTGATAACAGTGAAGAACTAGCCTGCTGCATTCTGGGATGTTTGCATTCCCTATGTCCTTAAATGCTCTATATTTAGCCTCCCTTCAGCAGCAGGAGCCTGACTGGAATGCTCTGTGATTACGCTGCCCAAGGCCACATTTTAGGATTGCTCTTCAAACACTAATTATGGTATCTAAACCATTTGGGAAGAGTGACAGATCATTCAGTGAAGCAGGCGCAGCATGTGTTTGTGCTTATGCAGTGCATGTTGTCCAGCAGAAATGATATACTGCTCATTGTGGGCTCGCTGCAAGTCCAAAAGGAGCGGAAAGCTGAAAAACGCTAACTTCAGACTGTCAGATCCCAGTGATGCATCACCGAGTTTGTCAACATTGCGCCAGCAATGCATGGAGAGAGGCTGATTAATAGCCTCTCCCTTAATATTTTCCTGATGAAGATTATGAATAACTTATCATAATGTATTGTATAGCTTCACCATACCCGACTTTTCACCATCATCTTTTCCAGTTCTTTGCTGATGTCTGAGAATGTTGGCCTCTTGTCTGGTTCTTGTTTCCAGCATCGAAGCATGAGGTTATACCTGTAGAGGAAAATATTTAATTGTGGGTGAAATAAGCATAATTTAATCCTCCCAACAGAATCATTTTCCACAACCGACTGTCTGTCAATGTGCTGGAGGGGGCGTAATTGTTCTCTCGCCAGAAACGTGGAGCGTAACAGATCTTACATTTCCTCCGAGCAGTTCTCTGGTCTCTCCATCCTGTAGCCGGTCTTGAGGAGGTTAAAGAGGCGTTCAGGGGCGATACCTGGGTATGGATTTCCTCCCAGTGTCACTATCTCCCACAGTAGCACACCAAAGGACCAGCTTAGAAGAAAACACAAGAGTATAAGAATATTTAAATCTGTGTGTTAAAGGAAAATAGATCAACATTTAGGGAAATATCCTTGTTCGCTTTCTCAGTCAGCGGCCGGTTAGCTTAGCTTAGCTTAGCACAAAGATTGGAAACATAGGGAAATATCTAGCCTTGTTTTGTCTGATATTTTTAGCTTGTTACAAAAACTGAAGTGTAAAAACTAGATGTGGTTCATTATATCATTATATAACAAAGGATATATAATGTAGGCTATTGCTTAGTGAGCTTTAAAAGTGCTGGTAAGCAGATTCTATTATCTAAGAACAGAGCGTGGTTGTTTCCTTCTATTTCCAGTCTTTATGCAAAGCTAAAAGCTAAGCTAATCATCTTTAAATTTGATATGATATTGGTATCAATCTTCTCATCTACCTTTGAACAATAAAGCAATATTGCCCAACATGTCGAGACTATCCTTTAAATGATTATATTATACTCACACATCACTTTGTGTTGTGTAAATGTGGTCAAACAAGGACTCTATTGCCATCCATTTCACAGGTATACGGCCCTGGAGAACAGAGAGAAAGCTTGTTATATTTTTGTTGGAAAGATTGTTGTAAATAAAACTAAAACATTGTAATTTTCTGTCTCGTTTCTTTACCTTGCTCCTCTTCACATATGAGTCCTCTTCATACACATCTCTGGAAAGGCCAAAATCTGAGATCTTCATCTTCCTTCCTTCAGCTACAAGGACGTTTCGTGCTGCAAGGTCCCTGTGAACAAGCTGTTGGACCAAAAATACTCATTTTGACTTAATTCATCTCTTTGTGTTCAGTCAACTCCTTCCAGTGCCTGAACCACAGCTGCCTTCATTTACACTGATATTTCAGCTTCATCCAGCTCTTACACTAAAACATGAACGTCTTCCATTTTAACTCTCAGCATCTTTCTGTGTTTGTATTTTGTCCGCAACCATAACATTTTCAAAATACTTCAGAGAGCATAACCTTTTCTATTTTGTACCTTCATCTCAGCCAGGTACTGCATGCCTCTGGAGATCTGCCACGCAAAGGAGATCAGGTCGCCCATGGTGAGCGCCCTGTCGTCTGGGTTCTCCAGATAGCTGGAGTTGCGGTTGGCGTCCCTGCCCATGTAGCTGGGGCCAACTTTCCTACTCTCGCGCAGGAAGTTGCGTAGAGACCCATACTTGGCATATTCCACAATCAAATACAATGGACCTATTCAGAGAAATTCAGAGCTCAGACTCCATGTGGAACACACATGCCCTGACAGAGGATGGCAGGAGGACTGAGGTCTTACCGTCCTGGCTGCAGGCTCCATACATCTTTATGACGTGCGGATGGTTGACTTGCTTCAGTAAAGTGAATTCTGACAGCAGGTCACGCAGCTCACTGTGCGAGGCGTTCTCTGTTACGGAAGAAAAGCGGGGATTGTAATGATGAAACCATTCATCTCTTCAGGCATTCACTCCTCATATATCACCATCACTTCCAGGCTCTTCCAGTATTTGTTGGCTTGCCTTACCTTTAAGCATTTTCACAGCCACTGTGGTGTAACCTGCTTTTCCTTTCAGCCTGAAAGCTGTTGCCTTGACCACTTTCCCAAACTCTCCTTCTCCTAAAGTCTTGCCAAGTACAAGGTTTTTACGAGGAAACTCCCATTTTGGATCCTCCTGTTGGAATAACATGACATTTCTGAGTTTAACACACAGTATAGAGGGAAGAAAAGAGTCCTGTCACAGGTTGAAAGAAGCAGCTTACAGGTATTTTAAAGGTGTCAGTCTCGATGGATTCCTGTGAGCCCCGGCGTAAGTTGTTAGCAGGGAAGCTGATGGGATAGGCCTGAGCGGGCCGACGGAAAGTCATCTCTGCGGAGGCGATCGGAGGCTTGGGCGAGTTCTTGTGGTACCGGTGGATGAAGTATGAGGACAGGAGGATGGAGACGACGAAGGAGAGCAGCAGAGACGTGGCGATGATGGTCTTGCACATGTCGTCACATATCACCTCTGGAGGACAGGATGTTGTCATTTTTCAATAAAGCAGTTATCACTGTCTGGTTCTTTCTTGAGATGACGTAACGCAAAACCTTGTGGGGACAGTATTTCAGTTTATCACCAACAGTTTTGTGTGATTTATGACGACTCACCCTCAATATCTTCCTTCTCACAGAAGCATTTCTCAGAGTAGCAGTAGCAGGTTCCATAGCCAGCCTTGATCCCGTTCCCCAAGCCTCGTTCATGACCTCCGATCACAGTTTCCTCTTCAGGGACAGACAAAGTCAACATGGTCTTATTTATAAGACCATAAGGCCTAGATTTGCATGTAATAGAAATGGTGTTTTTCATGTTTAATTATTTGCAGGAAAAGACGTGTTTCATACTTGTACAGTCTTGTGGGCATATTGACATATCTTTGCTTTCCACTGCATCACAAAAACTATCGGGGCATGTCCGCAGGTCAGGGGAGCAGGTTGAATAGTTTTCAGATATTCCTGAAATATGAAAAGGGTTAGTGGGAAAACAGATCACACCAGATTGACATCTAACTCTGAAGTTTGGTTAGCTTGTCTTGATGTTAAAGGTCCTTAAGGTTGAAAATGTATCTGTTTAAACAACAATACATCACTATGGGGACTTGCTCTGGCCATCATGTGGTGCTCTTAGTGCTTGTATTTATCAAAATCAAGACCACATTTTTCCATGAGTCTTGCCTCCGGTTGCAAAAGGATGTAACTGAAAGGACACACATGCCGGATCTTTGCCTTTAATTTGTTCCTTTGCCACAGCTGAGGGAGACGTGCTCTCAGTCATGTTCTCATTTGGTTCTAGTTCAATTACTCCAAGGTCTCATAATTAATATGGACATGATTCCGTGATGTTAAAAGCTTATTTGATTGCAAACAAACGGCTTTTATTTGCTGAAGGTAAGTGTTAATTTAATAAAATGTACCTTTCTCTGTGCCTTGCCTCCACTGGCATCTCCCCGTTGTCGCCCCTAGGCCTCGGACAGACTCACAGTCTCCTCGCTGTCTGTTCTCTGCACAGGACAGGACCTGCTTGCTCTCCTGGCCGGCCTTGTTTGCTATATTCAACAGAGCCAGAGACACACATAACCAAATCTTTGAAAGGCATCTGGGAGAAGGGAAAACTGTTGAAAAGACAGTGTACAACAGTGTTGAATTAGTTAGGAAATCAAAAAAAATCCTAAATCCTAAATCTCCTAAATAACAGCAAGTGATACTGCATCACTACCTAATGGATGATTAAAGATCATCACAGATTAGATTACAACGTGAAGACTTCCTTTTTAAAACCCTGTGAGATGTTGGACCCCGGTTGTTCCAGTCTCACCTTCACCATCTAGTAGGATGTGGATCTGCGTGCTGGCTTCCTGCTGTGTGTGCTCCTCCTGAGCTACAACAAGGTACTGCAGGTCCTGACACTCGGGCCTGAGTAAGGGCCCCAAGTCGTTTACATATAGCACCCCCCACATCTCGTCGGGAGCCTGGGTGATGCCTATGGCTGCGTAGCAGGACTGCAAGTCAGCAGACACGTTCCTATCTGGCACCTCGAGCCGGTACAAGACAGAGAATCCATCAAAGTGCTGGCAGTTTTCCACGCAGACTCTGCCAACCTGAGAGGAAATGGACCATTAACATACATAGGTAACTTAAGTGGAAGGACTTCCAGCAGGTGGCAGTCTCAGTATATTTGAGAGTGAGTCAGCACTAAGTCATACTTTCAAGATGTTTCATTGGCTATGGTTTCTATATAGTGAAAAGAATCAACACTGTAACTTTCAGAATTAAATCTTATCCTATTAAAAGCGAGTTACTGTGTGTACTAAAACACCTCAAAATGAATTCATTTTTTCATTCATTAGCCTATCATCATCGTTCCGAGGGTTGCAGGGAGGCTGGAACCAATCCCAGCTGACATTGGGCGAGGGTGGGGTTCACCATGGATAGGTCGCCAGTCTGTCACAGGGCTGACATATAGAGACAAACAACCATTCATGTTCACAGTCACCAATTAACCTAGACTGCATGTCTTTGAATTGTGGGAGGAAGCCGGAGGAGAACATGCAAGGTTTAAATCCAGAACCGTCTTACTGAGCTAACCAACGCAACCACTGTGACGCCCAATTAATCAATTATATTTGTTAAACTGTCGGGAAATACTGTTGTCATATTGTTGCAGAGTTATTTTCATGTGCTGTCAGCTTGGCTGGCTGGCAGATATCTCCCAGACACATGTTGCTGCCACACACCACAAGACAATTTTGTGACAACTTTGCTCAGTATAACAATTCTATAAAAACTATTTTTTAAACCACTGAGGTTCAGGCAAGAAATTGAGTGTCAAAGGTTCTATCTCCTGCTACACCCAAAATGATATTGGTAAAACTACCAGAAGCCTACAACAACACATTCGCAGACACAAGGGTGGAATAAAACACCAGGATGTGAATTACTGTGTCCCTTCTCAGTTAATTCTCTCTCAGTGTCTCTCCTTTACAGTTCTTTGGGAGTTGAAACTTCTGACCTCCATCGAGGGAGAGATATTGATAGAAGCTTTGCCAAAGGGGATTTTTTTGGATCGATACCTTCAATTCTCTACAACCTAGAGGCTTTAATGAGGGAAAGACTACACACTATGTGAGTATTCTGCAGTTCTGCAAGTTTGCATCAGATTTTTCAGTCTTTTAATGTCCATCAATGACATTGAAATTGCATTAGCAGCATAGTCACTATGTTGAGGAGGAATAACTGCAGCGACTGATAACATTGGCATGTAAATAATGTTTGTGACTGACTTGAAAAAATGTCTTCCTAATCTTTAAGACAGCAGCAGGATAAACAGGGAGTTGTGGATCTGTGTGGTTAGTAGTCATGAGCACCTGTGCATAAACAGAGGCTCTGCGTGTCAGTGTGAACATCTGCGTGATGTTTGCGAAGCGGATCTGGACCGGTAAGATGGTGACGTTGAAGTGCAGCAACACTGTTCCCTCCAGACCAGGGTAGGTGGTGTCATTGACCAGGTAGTCCAGCTGCACCGTGCGATTCTCATTCACATACAGGTTCCTCTTCAGGACAAGCTCTAATATCAGAGAAAAACAACATGTACACATGTAAAATGTGTGTTCAACACAGCAGTGTTTTGCTATTAGAACCTCCTGTGTTACTCACGGTAGTCGTGGACGGTCTCTCGAATGCCTCCATGAGCAGCTTTCTTTTCGCTGAAGGTGCCTTTTATGTCAAAGGTTTTATCTAGCCATGGGTCACTATTGAGCAAAGTCCCCACATACTTGTTGTGACTCTGGTCTATGGGATAGATGGGGGTTAAATCCCTGTCAAAGACGAACAAGGTTCCAAAAGAGCCGCCCTGGAAAAACAAAACGAGAAAGTGAGAAATTCAATCCTAAAGTAAAGATAAAATTAGCCAGCATTTAAAGCTGCTCAGTGTTTTCTAGTCTAAGATTAGATTAGATTAGTCTTCTCACCTTTGTCCGATTGAAGCTGATGACAATGTCTGCTGTGTCTGTTCCGTTCACATACGGTGCGTTGTCGTCCTCATCATTGACAAAAACGTCCAGTGAAGTTTCCACCTTGGTGATGACCAGCTCTGTTTGGACGGTGCAGACCAGCAGGAGTCTGTAGCACTCGCTTTCCTCTCGGTCCAGCGGGGCGGTCACCACCAGCTCTGTGGTGTTCTCATTTACAGCAAATGGTGCTGGGGTATCTGTCGACAAGAGGAAGAACACGAGTCATGTATGCATCTACAGCCAACATGAAAGAAGGATGCCGAGTCAGAGATGGTACCGCTGTGATTTAAAACAAGACTGTAACTTTTCCTGAACAGCAGCCAATGTGGCTACAATGACTTTCATGGTATAGTAGCATTTAGCTACAGTCATACAGTAAGCACAGTGACTCAGTACTGCGTGTTATACAGCAATATTTACCTAAAGTTAGCTAATGCTAGGTAACATTAGCAACCATACTACTGCTATAGCTACTGGTCATACCAGACCATGTCAGGCTGTAGCAGTAAAGCCACTGACTGTATTGGTGCATTTTATGGTTTGTGAATTCAACTTTTCATCTTTAGGAAGACGAATGTGTGATTTCTTATTTCAAACGTTACAAACTCTCTCTGTAATGCGTCTAACCTGACTCCACATTGTAAGTGATGGTGTAGTTGGGGCAGACGTTGAGTCTGGTGAGGCGTCGGAGTTGTCGTAGGGCCCCGGGGAACCTGTTCTCCATGATGTGGGGGTTGGAGGTGTCCCTGTGCGGGAAGCATAGTTCCTTCATATCTGTCTGAGCACACTGTGGCAACGTGGCGTTGACAAAGTCCAAGGTGATCCGAGGGGAGTTTCTGTTGACGCAGTGGGACTTCTTGGAGAAGTTGGGTAAAACCATGGTGTGCAGGACCAACTTCTTCACAGACCATGAATGTTGATCTGATGAGATGCACAGCCAAAACAAAAACAAAAGGCATTTTCATTTTAATCTCAGACAGTGCTCTTTTTGTTGATTGCACTCTTTTTTCCCCTGAATGCAATTACATTATTGTCCTGAAGGCTGAAACCCAAACACAGAGCCAAAGCATCATTTGTATGCAAAGAGCACAAACGTCCAGAAACTAATTTACTCTCATGTGTACGGCACACCTGGCACTGTTATAGGAATATACATTACCATGAAAATGCTTGCACCCAACTCACTTGGGAAGGCGAAGTCGCTCTCCTCCAGGGTTTTGTTCAAGGACAGTACTCCGGTGTGGACGTCCAGGTGGAACCAGGAGCTGTGGGCCGGACGCCTGAGAGAGATCCAGCACAGGTAGAAATGCGGCCGCTCGGAGTCGCTGTCCAGCATGGCGTGGACCTGGAGGATGGGCGTACCTGCCGGCTGGCCGACATATACCGTCTCAATGTACTCATTCTGTGGGAAGTAGAGCCCTGTCACTCCTGCAGAAAGAAGACATGAAATAACCAGATGTTTCAGAACAGGCAGCCAAGTGAAGCTCAGGGGAACTCAGTCATACTCGCTATAAGGAAAACTGAATAATAAGGCCCGACGTTGCTGCTGCTGAGAGCCGGTCTTATTACAGAGCAGGAAAACAGCAGTTATCATAACATCTCTTTCTGGATATTTAATTGTGACAACAATACCCACTGACATCGCTGCCGAATGCAAATTAACACATACATGGAATATGACAGGTTTGTTTTTTTCTTTTTCTCCTTTGATGCATCTTTCATCCCCCGTTAGCGGAAATTGAAAGGAGGGTTCAAATGACACTTATGCAGCTCTTTTAATGAATTTCTCATGTGGTCAATAACATGTGGTTTCCGATTCTCCTTGCGTTCACCTTGAGAAGTTTAATTACAAGGGATAACATGATATGGAGGATAAATGAATCATTACCTGCCAGAGGGGGAGTGCGGTGTGTGTGTGTGTGTGTGTGTGTGTGTGTGTGTGTGTGTGTGTGTGTGTGCACATATGTGTTGGGGGTAATCCATAAAGAGCTATAGCAGGCTGTGTGTTTTACAGGAAAATGGAGATGCGAGTGTTCCTCCTGTAATTATATCCCTGTTATGTTCCTCTTTGACGACAGTAGGCGACCATTTAGGGAACGCACTAATGTCATTAGCAGACAGCAAAACTAGATTTTCTATTTCTGTTGGTGCAGTTGAGGCATTGGCTCTGGTTTCAGACATTGATTTAATTTTGTGGGGCTTAGATGACAGGAGGCTGAGCTGATGGATAAAATGTGGCCGTCCTTCCTGAAGGATAGAGATGGAGATACACCCAGGGAGGCTGCAGCCCCTTTTTATTAAAAGTGCCCATGAAACAAAAACAAACAGCGAGCCACTTGTTTGTTAATCCTGCTGGGATAGAGGGGAGTCAGTTTCATGCTGGATAACATTTTAGGGAGGACTTCCCATTTCCTAAATCTATCACAACCAAATTAGAGCCATTGGTGCTCGTGTATCGAGGCCTCATTTGAGCACAGTTAGGTGTAGAGATCTGCCAGATGCCACACAAAATGGGTTTGTTATGGGGCTGCTGTCAAAAACGGGATTTAATCTACCACATGTTGTACTGGATCTTTTTTTTCTGTTTTCTATTATTTGCAAGTTGTGATACAATCAAGACAACATAGAGGCCAACGACTGATTGACAAGGCTTCAAAAAGTGAAAATAAAAATACCATATAAGAATTTTCATTTCCATTCTCCCTTTAGAGCAGCTCTGAAAATCTGAAAATTCATCTGGGAAAAGATAAATTATTTGGAGTGATGGATATGGTATTTACCCACAATTTAAATTAGGATGATTCAAATGTTTGTTTCTTCCTGAGTTGCAAAGCACAGTACGTCAGTACGTCAAGTCAATTTAGGATGATATTAAACAAGAGGTAATGGAAACTGACTATTTTAATTACACTGTAAAAGCCCAACTAGAGAAGAGTTGAAAATTAGCATTAGCTTTAAACTCTGTGCAACACATCAGTGTCAGGTTTTGTTTTGTATGTTAAATTACATCGTCCCTATTTACTAAACTAAACTAAACTAAACTAAACTAAACTAAGCTAAAATCATGTTGTGGATAACAAACCAGAACATTTTGACATTAAAGCACGAAGAGAAGATGACCTAATGTTCCCTCTTAAATTGAACAAAAATGTGCAGGTGGTTTCAATAATTCTACTGACCTTTTGTTGCCTAGCTTGGATTAGACCACTGTGTGTACTGATGTTGTTTGAGTGACCGAATGGAGGGACTAAGAATGTTTATTCAATGACATACACCTCTGTACTCTGGGCATGGAACACTATATTTCCTTCTTCTGATGTAGCAAAATAATACAGCACAGTTCGTTGAGTCGATGGGAAGAAGAAACAAAATGGTTCAACATGGATGGATGGCCTTACTACAGTAATATAACCTGTTAAATGTTATATAAACACTTTAAATGTGCACATGAACTCTGAATGTGCTGCAGGTGAACAATGATGATATACAACAGAAAAAGAAGACAATGTGATGCGAGAAAATAGGGGAAGTGAAACAATAATAATATGCGACCCCAGTGTAGGTGTCCAGCTGTGTACCTAACATTGCCATTAGAGGGAGCCATAATCATACTGACTGACAGGCTACAAGCTGACAGAGTGGAAAACTCTCCTTGATATTTATCACAATCCATTATTCGACTAATGTCTGCACTGATTTGATGAGATGTTGAAGATCCATTTGTTCATTTGTATTTTTAACAAGCTAAAAAAAATCTTTCTACAGAACTTTATTAGATAAATAAGGATAATTAATCAACAGAAATCTTACACATGATACAGTCATGAATCAAACAGAGCAGATGACAGCAGCTCTACAAATAAAACTAGAGGGTCCAACGTGTTAACCAAGGGGAGCCATACGCATGTCTGAATGCAGACCTTGGCTCAGAGCCACGCTGGCTGCTGGACCCCATGCAACACAATTCGTTTATATCATTCAAAATTCAATTTCTTTCCAGGACCGAAGCCAACAGAAAGCAAGCAGTTTATATCAAAACTAATTAATTGAATGGATCAAGCAGGCCCCTCTTAGCAAATGGCATCTTTTGTCTGTGAAGCCATGATGATGATTTTCCAAAGCATGACTCATTAGCTTCACCAAATGATGCACAAGAATGACGGAAACACAGATAGTAATGACATTTCACCTCTTAACACCATGCACGGGTAATGATTTTAAAAGTAAAAGCTGCAGCACATGTTGTGTGCTTTGGGAACACTGAAAAATCTTCTTCTGATTTTTACATTAAGCTGTTTTTCCCTTTGACGTGCCATAACTCAAAGTGTGTAAACATTACCATCATGAGTAGAACCTTTTACAGCCTTCAAACACCTATAAAACTGATCCTCCGCTGCAACATGCAGTGTCATTTCTTCAAAAGCTGGAGTAAGTAATTTTGCAAACAAAGCCAGTGTTTGAACAGGAGGACTCTTGTAGCAATCCATGTTTACAATAGATATCATGTACTGCTGAGTGGATAGTGAAATTTGACTTGTGCAAGGATGAAAAACAACAACGGAAAACCCTGTAGGTCATCGATACGCGTATGCTCTTCCTGGTCGTCTTTGATGAATGCAATTTCCTTGAGTTTATTATGGCCTGCGTCAGTTTTGTCTCGTTTTTTAACAGAGGAAGGACAAAAAGGACAAGAACTCATCACAAAATCTGAAACCACATGCTCAGTCAGCCACAGTGTGTCTGGGACTGGTCAGAGCTGATAGGGTGGAACGCCCTCTCCGTCGTCCCAGACAAAGACAGGAACTCAATTAGCTCGATGCGTGCTTCGGCTGATAGATTTACCAGCTATGAGCTCATGTGCTGGAGGAACCCACAAGCTTACTAATCTACCTCCGTGGAAGCCTCAATGAAACAAAACATGGATCTCCCACCCAGACGTCCTCAACGAGCATCCTCGTCAAGAGCACGGGCAGACCGGGAGAGGTGACCCGGCCCGGCTGCTGTGTGATTCATTCCCTCACTAATCTTGTTCGGAGACTGGAGCTCCTGCCGTGCAGAGCTCAGCCCTTATGCCCTCTGATTCCCAAGGTCAACGTGCGCCGCATCAGTCCCTAGTAACGACCCATCGGAAAGGCCGTGTATCTGGCAGCAGACCAATCAATAACCGTACTAATCAACAGTGATGCTGATTGTTTTCCACTGATGAGACAGACAAGGAGAAAGGCTGAGGGCTGCATGTGCGCAATCATCTCTGCTGCACGAAACATGGACCCACTTGTTTAAGCTGCATGGCCACAGACATATTACATCTATAGTGTGTCTTTCATTTCACAGCCAGCTCCACAATTTGCTCCATCAACATCCACATTTTAGAACGATCGATCATCTATTACGAAGCAGCTGTAGCGAGCGGCATTAAGGAGCATATCACCCGGTTATATAATGGTGATATAAATACAATAAATATTATAATTGCTCTGAAACCTATCACAATTACTCTGCCTCCAAAGATGTAGCAGTTATGGGAATGGTTCTTCTCAAGGATTCAATTAACTAAAAAGCTGCACATTGGGCTATAATTCCACTTATGAAAGCTTTTATTGATCATAATATTTTGAAAACTCTCCCTCTTGGTTTCCTGTCCCGGTATGCACAGTCATACCACACTTGAACCAGAACCTGGATTTAATATAGTCCTGAATGCAATGCTTTTAATCACAAAACAATGAGATGCAATGGAGGAAAGAAAGTCATTTCCCGTCATGATGATACAGTCATCAAACTTTTCATCAGAGTAATATGATATCTGATCCCAGTTTGGAGGGTGCAGTCAGGTTCCAGGTAGATTACTCAGTTTGTCATGATGCATACCGTAACATAATAATCAATTACCCTGTAATGTAATCCAATTAGCCCTCAGATAATACAAGACCTGAGATCCAATGAACCATGTTCATCAGTCATCAAGAAATCTAATAGAACATCTCCTTAGGGGTTTGCTGCAAGTATAAATTCAGTTGAAGAATTCCTCTGGGGGGGGGGGCAGTGGCATCAAAAATTGAACACGTGGTGCATCAGCTCCAGACTGAGTTTGAGTCATCTGACTGCTTTGATAAAACATCTCTCTCCTCATCAGAGCAGTCGTGTACACAAGAGCAGGCAGAGACTGTAACTGCCTGTGGCAAAATAAAGTAAAATCATTTATATTTGCATAAACACTCCGTGACAGGTTTCATGAAGGTTTTAGTTTGAAACTGAATGACTGAATTTGAGAATCTCACTTTTTTAATATATTGATATTAACAACATCCACATAAAGATCTGTATCATCATTATCAAGAGAAACAGGCTCTTAACGAGATTAAAAACTAATCCAGTGTTCACGCTTTGTGTCAAAGGAAAGTGTAAGACTAAGAGTCCACAGCCACACTAATGCCTCTGAGGCTGTACTTCAGCACAGGGAAATGCTAACATGCTCTCAATGCTAACACTCCGATGTTGTGATGTTTTGCACGTATAAGTACTGGCCAAATTAACATATTGACCCAAGAAGATCATGAGTCACCACTATTAATCATCTGGGGATCATGGACAAAATTTCATGGAAATCCATCCAATAGTTGTTGAGATACTTGAGGCTGGAATAAAGTGAAAACCGTAGCAAAGCTAATGGCAGGCACGCATAGATAGTTATATCTTATACATACTGCATGTTGAATGTTCTTGACATTGTATAAAATGGTCTGTTGTGCTAATGAAATAAACATTAAAAAAAATTCTGATGAATTAAATATAAAATATGTTAATTGTGGGACTCTCCAGCGCACACCTTAGGAGTGCTGCAGAACAATATGAAGCATTTTAGCTTCATTAAATCTTCACCACATCCATTCAAACAAAAACAAAAAACGACACTGTTGAGATGAGCAGTAACATTTCTACTATTCTCTATCTCCTTTTTCATCAGGTTTCACAGCGGATGATGGATCACATTATGGAAACGGATGGGAGGTGGGGGGTGGGGGGCGGTTTATGGCAGAGGATGGATCCTCTGATCTTCCGGCACAAGTGGATTCGAAGCTTTCAGAGTTTCTGGCACAGGCAGGTGGTGGAACGTGGTGGAAAAATAATTTCCGACATGTTTACCCACTTCTTTAAAAGTGGAGGATGAAACAAATGGACACAGAGAGAAGTCAGGGTGGGGCTGGTGGAGGAGGGGTAGAAAACATCCTCTTTGTGATAAGAAGCATTGGGGTCTATGGGAAAAGAAGAATATGGACTTATGGAAGAATATGCAATTGAAAGATAACTGGAATGGCTTTTGATTCATTGAAACGGAGGTTAATTAATGATTATTGCAGTTTAAAGACCTGATGTAGGTCTACAGAACCAGCACTAAATAATACACTGAATATCCTTTATCCAAATGAACCAGATCCTCTAAACAGACACTTATGTGTGATCCATCACTTCCACAAGAAGAACCACAGAGGCCGTGACCTTGCTACTGTATCTTTGACCCGGAAGGTTATCTCCATAATGTTTTGGTTTGCTTGGATAGCAACTAATTAGCAAGTTATATTTTCATTATTAAAGATTGTATACCTGTACAATAGTCATATCCCTCACATTCAGTTGTGCAGTGTCCCTCGGACCATGTGGATTCAAATGAGCTTGTTCTTTGTTTTTCGTCGGTTAAATGATGGGTCACAACACACAGCGTGCACGGCTAGGCGACTGGAAAATAACTTGTCAAGACCCATGTGAAACGAGAGGACTAAATGCCCCGAGGGCGAAATTTCAATCAATGTCTCCTTGTCCTTTCACCACAGCAAATTAGATTCTAGCCATGCATGAGAGGGAAGTGTGACCCTGAACTGACTAGAGGATCAGACAGAGAGCTTTGACAGGTAGGAGCGGCATCCATGCAACGCCAGCAGCGGCAGAAGCAACAGTCCAAGAGTCAGAGGTTGGGACTGGGCGGTAATGAATCCAACCAGTCCAGTTTGGTCAGAAACCTAATGGGGTGATGCGTTTTATGCCAACATTTTGATGATTTAATAAATGCATAAGCTGGCAGACGGAGGAACTATAACAGAGAAGTCCAAATATCAAACTTTGAAACTGCTGCATCACGGCTCTGAACCTGATAAAACCTGACAGGATGATGCTGATGATTTTAGCTGCGTTTCGTGTTCACTGTTGCTCATTAAATTATTTTTTGATTTTCCTGCTAGAAAAAAAAGTGTTAAAAACTTATTTTTCCTTGGCAGAGTTCCTTAGCATTTGTAGCTCTCAGTTGCTGGGAGGGTTGAATGGAGGGAAGCTGAGGCCAGATGGTTGTGGTTTTATATCACATGGTGAGGCGTGTGTTCTATGCCAAAATTTTAAATGAATAAAGGAATCAAGTTTCTTTTTGCTAGAAACAGCTTTGACAGAGTTTCTTCCCAAGAAGAAGAAAAGCCCTGCTGTATAAAAGACAAACTCTTCAGCAAACAACTTGTAACATTATGAATTCCAATTATACTAAAAGAGACGTAGTGACAACACGAGCGGAAAATTGACCAGATTTATAAGGCATCCATAGGCAACACAAGACAGAAGCTTTACTGAGTCTTGTAATGTAATAAGGAGCTAAATCAAATAGCAGCATGTATCAAATGAGATTTATTGGTCTGGTCCTTCTCAAAAAGCAGAATATGCTGATGAAAATCATCACTCTAATGCGAGGAGAAGGAGGAGCAGCTAAAGAGGCTGCCACCGTGGCCTCCTCTGGGACGGAGGGGGGGTCATCGCTGAGGATGACCACTCGGTTAAGGTTTCAAAGGTCAGAGGGCGAGGCGGGGTCAAAGATACAGTAGCAAGGTCACGGCGGAAGATAAACCGATCAATGCTTTTATGTGAAAACATCTGTGGTCGTTCTGTGGAAGTGATGGATTACACAGAAGTGTGTTAAATGGATCTGGTTCATTTCAATAAAGGTTATTCAGTGCTGGTTCTGAAGACCTACATTTGTTCAATCAAAGGTCATTTCAGTTATCTCTCAATTGCACACCAAAGTCCACATTCTTCTTACTAACGTTAAAATTTAACCAAGACCTCAGTGCCTTGGATCTTCTCCTAAACAACTACAAGAAAACATGTTTGTGTCCAAACTGAAAACCAGCTCCATGTAATCTCATGAGCAAAGAGAAGTCCCAGCTTCTAATTCCAATTCTAGAACTGCTTCACTTCTTCTACTTAGCTGTACTCGTAAATGCAGCGCGACGTCGCAGCCACATTTAAAAACGCTGATTACTCTTATAGCGAGCACTGATTGCCAATTTCCTTTTGTTTGATTACCTCAGCAAGAGAAACTAAACTAATCAGTAACCTGTAACAGTGATGATGTGAATCACCAAACACTCAGTGTAGCAACTTTTGTTTTCTAAGACCTAAACAAACAACACAACCACTCCTTCGATTCAAGCAAGTATGAAATGCCTTGTGTTGTGAAAACTGATATAAGATCTAATATCGAATCTAAAATCTAATCTGTAAAATAATTCGGTGATTTAAGAAGATTTTTCAAGAAGTGTAAAACAGGAAATGGTCAAACTCTTTACTGACGTCAACAGTCGGAGCATCCTCCCAAAGTGAGACAAACTCAACAGCCTGAACGCACACAACAAAATCAATCTCATGTGTCATTCTGAGGCCAGTTAAGATCCGACCTGCAATCTGAACAGTGTGTGCACTTGTATAACAGGCGATATTTTCCTAAAGAAAACAAACAGCCAGTGTTTGCCCAGAGATAGGAGCAGCTGCTGCACACCTGCCTGCGGCTCGCTCCTTCTCCTCTCTGAACAAGTCCAGGTCTTTTGTTCCAACAAAACAGGCAGGTGATGGACACCGCGTTCAACGCAGGGGTGTAGATTTCAGCACCCATTTAATTACCATCTCGTCCTTGACACATGAAATCGAACTAGACACCGACTGTGTCCATCTATAAATATCAGGAGAAATGGCTGCTTCGCTGACAATACATGTAGAAAAAAAGCAAAGCAGGACCGGGATGTAAATGTGCGTAGGGTGTGTGTGATAGGAGCATCATCCTGTATCTGTGAGGTGAATCTACGTCCCTCGGCTCCTTTTTGCTGAGAACCCCGCTGTCTGTCACAATGAAAAATAATCAGAGAGCATTACACACAACCGTGGCACCTTAAAAATTTCATTAATCATTTTAACAACTCTGCAGAAAACTGCTCCCTCGGGCGATTACGTCTAAGCCTGGAGTTTATTGGTGAGCCCACTTTTGCAGACATGAAATATGAAAACTAAAGACTGTGACGATAAACTGGGGGGGAAAAAAAGCACTGATAGTAAACTCTGTTAAGACCAGTTTTAAGTCCAAACACAAATTCAGGAATTCCACACGATGGCCTATATTTATCCAAGCATCACATCTGACATACTTGCTGCACACTGAGATTTGCACACTCCTGAGCTATGAGAGACACTTTAAATATAGACTGCACTGGGAGGACAGTGTTGGTACAGTTGGGCTGTGGGATTGTGAACGGGGATTATAATATTATGATATATGGCTGTATTCATTTGACACTAGCTCTCAATGTGCCATACCACAAATAACAGCAACAGCCAGCCAGCTCACTTTTTGCAGCGTGAAACGGTGCTGGCATTGTGTTCGATACTTTTCTCGGTTAAAGCCTCAAAAAACTCACTCAGCTTCCAAAATGTTGCAATTTAGCAAAGCAATTTAGCTTTGCACATGAGCAGCCAATTTCATATGTATTATCAGTTGCCATCTAGACTCCAGGTCCACTGGCTCTGTTTGCAGCAGCTCAGAAATCTTTCCTCTCTTTATTTCTCTTTATCCTCTTTTATCTGTTTTATTTTTTATTTTTTTGCAGAGAATCATACATTTTGTGAATTTAAAGTGCATCCCAAACCACACATATTTTAGTTTCTGATGTGCCTACACCACAAGTAACAGCCTTTCTGACTGACAGGAGGACAAGGGATGAAGAAGATGCTCAATAAAAAAAAGGGGGGAAAAAAAGAATGAAGCTGTCAGGTGAACTGATAATGATTCAAAAAGAACAGAGGAAGGAAAGAAAACACAAAATAAAATGTTTTCTTTTGGGTTAACAATTTAAGAGACTATTAATTTTATTCTATCATGTTAAGTTTTCATAAATGGCCCTATCTGTTTCATGTAAGCCACTGTACATTTGGAAACATGTAGTGCAACACATATTTAAAATTGTTTCCAACTTCCTCTTGTGCTCCTCCAGCTTGAGGTCTCACAATAAAACTGATGATGAACCTTACCTCCCAGCAGCAGCAGCACCACCGCCACGACCATGTTTCCCCGAGAGAAACCACAACTCAGCCCCATATTCGCGAACCATAAGTAAAAGTTTCTGAATGAAAATGCGATTAAAAAAAAAAGTTCCTTCGGCAGAAAAATTTCAAAAAATAAATTCAGACCGACGGTCGCTGTATAAACCAGCGTGTGTCCCGTGTGCGCGGCTCCGGGCGGACAGATGAAGTCCTCAGTGTCCCATAGACGCGCTGCTGTGTGCGGCTCCAGTGGCTGCTGCTGGGCTGACTGGCTGGCCGGGGGGAGGAGGTTCATTGCTCCACTACTCACTGCTCCCAGAGCTTCCGCAGCAGCAGGCATCTACAGGAAATTTAAGAGCATAATTTAACAGCAGGTCAGTCATCTCATTAACACTCTGCGGGGGGAAAATTATTAACAATTATCATTAAATGTGTAATAGCTCATTTTTAAAGGTACAGGCACTGTTTTTAAAGGGATATCAGATGTGCTCATTTTAATCACTTCATTGTAACAGACTTGCATATGTGTGTATGTAGTAATGTTATTTAGAAGAAACACTATACAGCAGCATCAGTGACATTAATATATTTACTTTGGTGGATTCAAACCCAACATTTAAAAAAAAAGGTGTCATTTGAGAGGAACAAAGTGGACAAACAGTTTAGCTTTTGACACAATAATAATCAATTTCACTGATGAGACCAAAATGATCTTGTTTGATTAATTAATAAGATTATTTACTAGCAGTCATCTGCAGTGTGTACCTGCTCACTACTGTCAGAGCAGCTGTGTGAGTCTGGTCGAACTCTGTGGGACCTTTCCTCTCTCAGGTCTGAGAGTGTGTCCAGGGCTGAAGGCTGTGTTAAAGAGTTGGATATCTCTCTGTGACTGGACAGCATGGGGTGATGCACTGCCGTGTCCTCGGGGCAGGACACCAGTCACTCACACAGAAATCGCTCTACAATCAATGTCTCTGCATGGAGCAGAAACACTGGAGCTCACTGAGCTGCAGAGGGGACAGCAGGGCTTCTCAGGAGCTTCACACATTTTTAACAAAGTAGAAAAAACATATAACCGACACTGGTAATACTTATACTTGCAACTCCTCTCTTTGGTATAATTTGTTTTAAAGGTCCCATATTCTAAAAAGTGGGATTTCCATGTGTTTTTTTAATTTAAAGCAGGTCTAGGTTTTATTTTAATACTGTGAAAGTATCAAAGCGCTCAGTCCACAGAGAAATGCACACAGCCTGTATTCAGAAACTGAGCCTTAAAACCAGCCGTCAGGACTGGAACTTTTTGATGCCACAAAAAAGTCACTACTCTCAGCCATGCCCCAAGCCCCGCCCACCTGGACCCACCATCCAACTTTGCAGGATTTGGTTTCTTGAGCATTTATCTGAAATCTGCTATATTTTTTATTAGATCACTCAGAAAACAGTCAGCTAATCAGAAGAGAGGCTCAGAGCCTCCTCTCCTCTGATTGGCTCACCAGCCTGTTGTTACTAGAGCTCCAGAGAGAAGCCTGAGAGAGGAGAAGTAAAACTACACTGAGATGGTTTTAGTTATTAAAACCACAAATATTTGTTCTTTTGGATCAACACTTAAAATAAAACACAGAAGAAGAGGAAAATATGGGACCTTTAAATGGTGTACCCTTACATTTATGATAGATGTTAAGAGCCTTTTTGTCATTTCAGACACACAACACTGATTTAACTTTCAGCTGTGTTCAGTCAGCTTCTATCTAAAACCACATATATATATTTCAAATAAAGCTATTGCTTAAAAAGAAAATGTCTGACGATTGGGACTTGCTGCAAGGTATCGTGTTGTCTTTGTTTGTGTAACCGATGATGATACATTTGTAATAAATGATCTGCTGAGCAGATACTGTACTCACTTACTCTATATAGCTGGGTGAATGTAATGCTGTTAACTCTATCATGGGAGATCATCATGGGGACCATTATGTGAATATTAGAAGCCGAGTGGTCTGCATGAGAACACTGTATCAGGGATAAAGTTTCCATATGACAGACTATAGGTATCCTGAGACATATGCTCAATGAGAATCAATAAAGGCAAGGAAGTGTGGTGTGTGGAACCATAGTGGTGTCTAATGGGTTTTTTTGTGACAATGCAAGACAGCAGCCAGAAGTTTAGAGCACTGCAGGATGAGATTAGCAGAAATTCAATCTGAAATATAAGCAGAATATTCATCACCTCCACAGCCTAGATTTTTCTATTTTGACCCTCTTGATCTTTTCTAACAGCTACTTGTGATGTTTAATGGTTTCTGTGCTCATGCCACTGCAGTTACTGTAAGCAACGCTCAATGAGTCAGCTAAATGCTTATATTTAAATAAAAAGCTTTATCATTGCATGCGAATACACAAAAGATATCTTAAGGCTTCTGTGGTGAGTCTGTATCGATTTCATTTTCTCCCCATGAAAGAAGCATCTATGCGTTTCCACTGCTGGCACAGTAGTTTAGGAAAGTAGTAATGGACTTGGTTCTTGCTCAGGAAAGGCTGGATGCACCGAGTCGGATTCAAACAACAACTTCTGTTCCTGAGACACTTACCACACAAAACCACTACGGCATGTTATGTAATGTTTTCAAGGCTTCTGAGGAGTGTGTAATATGATTTCACTGTGCAAGGAAGAGCATGATGCTGATATTTCATTTCATTAACTAGATGGTCGTTTCATGATGTGCACACCACCTGACCTGATGCTGAGGGCACACACTGTCATATATACATTCTGCAGAAATATGCATAGGTCACTCAACGCGACTGTCAACCATGTGGAAATATTATAATCTGAGTCTGAGAATGAACTCTTTCAGTTGTTAAGTAGCTTTGTGCATTAAATAAATAACATGTTAAATGTGTAAAGGGCTCGGGCTCTTTGAGGGGAGGGGGGCCTTGTCGTTGTCGTCTGATGAATTGGATTTGTGTAATTTCCCTGATTTTCTATTACAATGAGTGCAAGAGGTTTCAGTCCCATTAATGACACTCCTTTGTGAGATGTGCATCTTGACCCCTATTAAAGTACTGTCACTTGGACAGCAGATGGTACCCACACACACACATGCACGTACACCGACACACACAGGGAAGGAGGAGAAGTGGCCATGGCAACAGACTCATAATAGCTGGCCTGGTGTGTACTGGAATCACTCGGCCTAATTTGTTAAGTACCACCTCAGTATATTTGATTTAATCAGTGTATTCAGTGCACAAAACAAGTGGCATCAAATAAAACCTCGGCTGCCCACACTGACAGTGGATCAGACGTCTTCTTCACAGACTGGATGCTGATTTAATGGGTTTCATGGATGAACATTTTCATATTTTTTCCATTATACTACAGCTTGTTTGATGAAAAATTTCCTCTTTGCTGCTCGATCCATCAGATGACTTGGATGTTAGCATCAGTGCAATTCATTCAAGTGTACGTGGGTAGATTGTACATCACTGAAAAGTAAACTGAAGTGATTACGCCAACCACAGTGGGCCAGGTTTTTAAAACGCCCACAGATGTTATAATGATCGATATACCTTATGAATGTAGTTTGTTTTAATTGAAAAAATAAGATAATGGCATCCACAGAGTACAAGGGGAGGCAGATGAACGTCCTGTTTATATTTTGAGAAAGAATTTCTTCCTGTAGAGCAGGTAGGCGATGAACACCCACACTGCTGTTCCCC
The DNA here is from genome assembly GCF_021018895.1 of Seriola aureovittata. Classification (NCBI taxonomy): domain Eukaryota; kingdom Metazoa; phylum Chordata; class Actinopteri; order Carangiformes; family Carangidae; genus Seriola; species Seriola aureovittata. Next base: position 4,250,433 of record NC_079377.1, read on the forward strand.
AGAGGCTTTGGAAGAGCCACTCCCAGTGGCTCTGCTGGAAGTGCATCTCCCAGCTGAACGGGAAGTAGAAACCCAGGAGAGAGTGGCCCACATACACAAAGATGGAGTTCATCCCTGAGGAGGTAAACACAGGTTGTTACTGAACAGGACTTTCAGCCTTGGTCTTATTCTTCATCATTCTTGATAACTGAAGTATTCTGGGGCGAGCAGTGTGAACCTTCAAGAGCTTTCAAAATAAACTTCACTTTTACAAGAATCATTTCAAACTCTAAACTTCTAACTAAAATTGGAAGAAAGACCAAAACAGCGATTATGACCCCAAGAAAGAAGTCACCCTCTTTAGGGACACTTTTGTATAATTACCCTCTCTTGAAGTTGAATCCAGAAATAAATGATAAATAGAAGTTCTAAATGAATAGACAGCTGGCTTTGTTAGATGGCAAGTTGCCCCAGGAGTATATCTCTGTGGAGTTAGTTTAAATTGCTAATCTAAGAAGCTAATTTCTGTGCTTACTTTTGGTCAGACTCTGCAAAGCATTTTAAAATGATTTTTGACATTTGTCTGCTGCGATAAGCCAGCATTCCTTTTTCCCAAATTACTTGAATGGACGTAGTGAGCGCACAATCAACTTACAGAGGCTGTTTGTAAGTTTTCTCTGCCACACAACACGGTTTCTTACCGGGCGTGAGTGATGGGGATTGTTGCTCAGCAAGAGCTTTGTTGCATTTATTTATCAACTTGTTTATTTGATAGGGACAATACATGTTAATCAACATCGGTACAAAATGTACAACGTTAACATGCTGGATTGTTGCAAAAATGCTCATTTACATCCGTTGTCCCTAGGCTAAATCACAGTACACAAATACAAATATAAAATACACAAACCAAAAGACAAGAGGTTATAACACGTCCTCTGAGCAGCGCTACGTCTTCAGGGCAGATTGGAGGCTACAGTGAGTCGCTATCAGAAAGTGATGACTCAGGCTGGGGCTAACTGGTTAGCATGCTAACGTCAGTAGAAAAAAGGATGTGATAGAGACGAGAGATAACATTGGTGTTTCTTTCCACTTCTGGAGACGACTCTTGGTGAGTAAAGGAATGAAGTTTGATGCTGAACTCACAACGTTTTTTCTAGACTGGTAAGTAAACAGCTGTTAATGCTAATGTTAGCTATGTAGCATTAGCAAAACTTACAAATAGCTCATTCAAAGCACCATCAAAATGGCTGCAATTACGAGAACAATTGACGGATTTTCATTCTTGCATTAACAGATATTTTGGTGACAAGCTGCAAACCCAGCACACTGACATATTGCCATCGTTAAAGTTGATATGTTGGACTTGTATGTTGTATGTAACTGTCTGGGGCCGGTCAGGCAGTGTACACTGGGCTTTTAGAGCTGTTTAGCTGAATACAGCTGCCTGTATAAAAATATTAATTATAACCACTTTAGGAAATTAAGTTCATTTTGTTGATTCATGTGTTGAATGGTTGCCCATCATGTTTCTGAGGTTATTATAACCAAAGCATAGCATTTGAAATGTCAATAAACATTACCTGGGTATATGAATGGCTGTCCGCCCCACCAGCCCTTGACGTCAGTGACAAAGTACATGGCTCCCAGCAGCAGGAAGGAGAAACAGCCCATACATGTCACATAGGACAACGACCTGGAGACAACAAACAACAACAACAGCAACATTGTACTAATTTGGGCATCACTAAAATTTTAGTGGTATGGTGTGAACAAGGGTGTAAAAACACAGAGTCTATCAATCCTCTGCTGCAGATAAATAACACCCAGGGGTCTCGAGCCAATCCAACAAACTGTTCCACAGTTTGTTGAATTGTCTAAAGCATCAGCAGTGGATCCTTGGCACGTGCCCGGTGGAGCCGTGCCAGGCAGCCATGTCCCTGTCTGTTCTTAAGTGCAAGAATGTTTGATGTAATACCATCTAATGTAAAATGGCCGCCACTTGGAGCCTCCTTTCACTGGGCTTTTTTATTTTTTATCTCAGCTGAAGTGGGGCCAAAAAGGACTCTTGGCTGGGAGTTAATTACTTCTAGACATCCAGGCAGGGACTTGTACTCAAGAGCTCAATAACCTGTGCATGATGAACTGCCTATAAAAGCCAGTCAGGTAATGGCGAGGGATGAGCGCAGTGTTACTGGGGGCCCCAGTGGAACATCATGAAGAATTTGCTTACACATCACAGATGAAATGGTATTCTTCCTGCTGAAACATTAAAATGATTCACATCATATTAAGGGGAACATAGGAGTGGAACAAATGCACAGGTCGTAAAGTAATCTACGTCTGAGGGAGTAATTGCGCTGTATTTCATGCAAAATCTTTACAAACATTTATCAAGATGGTGTGCCTTTTTTTTCCAAAATGGCATATGATAGTTTGGGAGCGGTTAGACTGCCTTACGATTATATAGATGCTTTTCCCAGAGCCCATCAACCAGGGCTGGTGAAATGTGTACTGAGTGCTTCTGGGGTAGAGAGGATAAAGCATCCTTAATACTGCTGGCCATAAGGAAGAGTGATCATGTTGGGAGGATGTATGACCGCTCCACCTCACACTCCCGACAGCCCGGGTGATTATTTACAGTCGTAGCTGTTGTTAGAGGTAAGTAAACGCATGTTTTAGCAGCTCTGATTTGTGCCTGTTGGAAACCCATCCTTTCTTTTGTGAGGAAAAGTGGCTGGATTTAGAGGGTCAGGAAGCACTTACCAAAGGTTTTTATTGACAGGTATAAATCCTCCGTCTCGTGTGCACTTAGTAAGGATGGCTGCAGAGATTCCCTGAGGGTGGAAATGAAACAGATTTCAAATCGATGGAGGACGATAAAGCGAGCCGTATTGGGCTGCTAAAACATGAGGCAACAGAATCAAGCAAGTCCGGCAGATTAACCGATTATCTGAGAGTCAGACGAACTCGGTCCATCGAGCCACACACACACACACACACACACACACACACACACACACACACACACACACACACACACACACAATAACTGAGTGCAAACATGCCAATTTGAACATCTACACTGGAATGTGGTGCTCTTCAAAGAGATCCACCGACAGTATATCTGGGCCCCAGTTGACTCCACAGCCTTATCAACCACGATACAGCAGAACTGTGTATGATCTGATGAACCTACATCAATAAAAGCTTTTATTGTCTCATCTATTTACCTTTGCATATGATTGAGATACTTGAAGCATTTTGTGCTCCAGAGAGAAACCCAGGGCACGGGATCAGAATCCAAACATGCTTGTTCGGTGGTTATCCATCATGTGTATAGATGACAGAATCGATGGTGTGGAAATAGCCTAGCCGGGACTGGATTAAGTCTCCAGGCTATCCAGGCAGCAGGATGTGGGAAAGGGCTGGTATGTGGGGCAATCGCTCAATTTCAATCTCTCACTTCTGGAGCCTGATCGTTGGACTTTAATTAACAGGGGCTGTTGTTTATTAGGAAGAAGATGCATGGCCGCCCCTGAATATCAATCCCGCCACAGAAATCAGTGAACTCTGGTGCTAAACCCTGGCTCTGCTGTTGTACTGAATCAACACTTTCTGATACTTTGTGAACCTCCTGTGCATAATACCAATCCTGTGGTCAGGCGCGTGCAGAAATAAGCTCCCTCCCTCCTCCGCTGAGGAGACCTGCTAATGTCAAGAGCACATGTCTGAAACAAGAGGCAGTTCAGCTCTGCTTCCTGCCTCCCCTCTGAGCCCAAATCATATTAGAAAAGTCAATATCAAGAACAGGCCAATCACTAAAACTAATTTGGCTAAAAATAGATTTAGCCACAGAGATTAAAGAAGAAATTAAAGCAAATACACATAAGCAGAGCACGTGGAGGTGATTGTATGTTGTATTTATGCTTCACACAGGGTCTGGATCTGTTCCCAAAATCAATAAAAACAGGCTGCTCTCTCTGTCAACCATCACAATGTGAGAAAATCTATTTAACTGTTATTCACTATTTCAGTTAAGCAGGATTTTAAGCCCCTGTATTGATCTGTCACTAAACACTGCATGATCCTGAAATATATCATTTTCAGCATTACGATCTTGAGTAGCATCTACATCATCTATGTAGCATGAACTGGTGAACCATGAGATACAATGGAAAAACATAAAAGCCTAATGTTTATTCATTTAGTCATGTGTTACTTTGTCACTCTTTGCCTCTGGGAGAAGCCAAATGGATCTAATATATTTCACCTCCCTCCAGCCACTCTCACTCCACAATAATAGTCAATAAGATTCAACACCAGGAGACATAATGGGGAGATTTGTCATTTAAGAATTGAGGTTAATGAAATTCTCACTACAAAATTTCAATTGATTCTCATGTAAGCAGGATTTCTCCAGATACATAAGAGGCACATTTTTGGGCATCTGCACTTATATTGGATTTACAACATAATTATTGGACCTATTATAAAGCTGTTGTATTTTTTAGAGCTTCCCTCTACTTGAGACTGAAATATCTAAACAAATATTAGATGGATTACCATTAAAGTTTACTCACGTTAATGCTCAACCACATAATGAGTTCTAATAACCTTTGTGATCCATTTACTTTTCATCTAGTGCCATCATCAGGTCAACATTTAACTGCTAAACTGATGACATTCCCATCAGGTGTGTTTAGTGCTAATTAGCAAATGTTAGCAGGCTAACACGCTAAATTAAAATGGTGAACATAACCACTAAACACCAGTGTGTTAGCATTTGAGAGCATGTTAGCATGCTGATGTTGGCATTTAGCTCAAAGCCGTGATTACGGTAAGCACAGGCTCAGGGAGCTGCTAGCACGGCTGCAGACTCTTACTTTCTGACATGCTAAGGTTTTTTTCCTGCCATTTTAGAACGTATGACCTGACTAAGGACACACTGCTAGTGAGCCACATTGAGATATTGTATGTGATATTGGGCTATGCAAATAAATTTAACTTGACTTGAAAAACCCAACTATCTGACCGATGCATCACTGATAAGACAATGTTAACAAAAGAAGCTGTTTCCTTTGGCTAAGAGGCTTCAGTGTGGTTTAAACACATGGGCCCAATAAATAAACCCCATACACATACCAGACTGAAGGAATCTGAAATCTAAAATTACAGAAAAGGCACAGTAGTATACATCAACCACAAAACCTAAAACTAATGGGATCTGTCTCTGTTCCTGTGTGGTTTCCTCTGGCTGAGTCCATTGGCCCCTTCTTTTCATCCTGCACAGTTTGATTCCCAAGGCTGAGTGATGCAGCCAGCTCCTCCAGCTCCATCATCGCTCCAGGTCACAGCACTGCCAGTTCAGGATGTCTGCCTCCACAGCATGCAGGCTCCTACTAACCCCGTTTTGCAAACACACCACATCTCTGCAGCATCTCACTATATGCGTGCATAAAAACAGTGGCCAGGCACAGTTCAGCACAGTCTGGCCTTTCTGTATGGATGTCTGTCAATCTCGTTAGAGCAGTCTAACGGCCTCCTGTCACCGGTTTAGAAATGCAAAACGGGCCATCTCACATAACACTAGGCTGCTCCCTGTGGGACACATTGCCCCTGTAAATGAAACAGAGGCCGGCTTGCTTCTTTTTGTGTTTTCAGACCACCCTGAATGAGCACTGATCCAAAACAAATATGACGTCAGAAGCTTTCCTCCAAGATTTATGACAAGATTTATCTTTGTTTTGGATCTGAATGGACTTAAATCTGATTCTGTTATATCACTTTATCAAAACTGTCTTGTGTACTGACTGTAGATGTTTGGTGAGACTTAGCGTGCGGATAAATGAATTGATTGTGCTCTTAATCAGATGCTAATATACCGACTATAAGTAATATGCACAACTTGTCTAATCTAAAACCACATGTGAGGCATAGACAGGCGGTGAGAGACAGTGTGTATCCCCCTGAGGCACTGGATACTCATGTCTGCCCGGAAACAAAGCCACACATGGATGTTGTTTAATTGTATTGAGATCGCACACATATCCTCTCCCAAGTCCCTGCTAATGAATGGCTTCGGCAGCTATGACTAACAGCAGAGTGGCTGGAAAACACGCTGCAGATTTTACCTGTAAGGCTCAGCTATGTGTGAGTCACAGAAGCAGGAAGTGATTTGTTGTCTTGGTTTTAAATTATCAATTGATTTTTATAGTCATTTACTTCACCAGCTGTGTTTCAAACCTCCACATGATGTGACGTACCAGGACGACGGCCCACGCCAGAAATCGAGCGAGGATGTGGACGTTTAACCCCCTATAGGAAATGATAATTTTCCCAGCCTGTGGAGAAGGAGGAAGAGATAAGCGCAGAGACGACAACCCATTCAATCATACACATAATGAGAAATACCATGTAAACACCTTCAGTAACCAAATAGGCCTGGGATGTGGGTGTCAATACTGTGTCCCTGGCATTGGCGGTCACATTTCTCCTATCCCATCCAGATGTTGTGTGTAAGTCATCCGCACCCTCTGATTAATTTGGTGATGATAAATATGTTTCAGCTGAGGACATTAGCACGGGGCGAACACAGAGCAGGGCAGCGGACACCTGGCGTGTCGTCTAAGACTCGCTGACTGAAGGGCTCAGTGCTAACCGCCCGCTGGGAATTGAACTATGTGGCTGCTTTTGCCCGGCAACTTCCCACAACACAAATGGTTATAAGTGACACTGTCGCCATCAGAGACTCAGGCCTAAAGACCAAAAGCTCTCTCCTCTCTTTCTGACAACGTTTTGTCAATAAAGGAGGGCAGCTGTGCTCTGATAATGAGGCGGCAAAGAGTCCTTCACACGACCTTCACTTACTGCCCATGAGGGGTCTTTATTGACCTATTAAGATCATGTGATCACTGATACTCTGGGCAAATTGATTCATTTGTTATCATTATAAAAATGAATTTATCAATGGATTCATTGTAAAATTTGAGCTACACATGGCTCTGATTGTTATTGTCTAAACAGCTGATTATGAGAAGGCCTTCACTGAGAAAGTGTGGCTCCATCTGAATCTCAGCCAATCAGGTGCCGGCATTCTCAGGACTTAAAGGGGCAATTCACCCAAATCATGCCTTTCTAGAAACCATGTCCAGGTTACTTCCTGGCAACAGTTGTCATTGGAAGCCAATTAGTCACTATGACGCCAGCGATGTCCGTCGTTTAAAACGGTTTGAGCATCACAAATGAAATGTCATTCACTTTATCTATATTGATGTGGCACCAGATGTCACAAAACCTGGGCAAGTAAAACCAAAACCATCCACATGCCAGTAGAGGAGAGTGGGAAAATGTTGTGGTTTGTGTGAACTGAGCCTGTCACAATTATTCTGTGAATAATTTTAAAGTAAGCTCATCTATACATTTGAAAATGCAGCACCATTTAAAACATTGCTTCTATTCTGAGCAAAAGGACATCTGGAACTTAACCGTGACAACAGAATAATATAGCACCTAAAATATAGATACCAGAATAAACACTTGTTGACCCATAAAGAAGAAACAGATGATCTGACCTACCTGCATCCCCAGGAATCCCATGACAATTGAGTTGATAGTACCCAGAACCCCCTCTGGGTCAAAGGGCTGCGTGGTCTGATACATCTCCTGGAAAACAGAAACATGAAAAAGAATCATCAAGGTTGTATTAATGGTTTTAATTCCACCTGCAAGTTTTATAACAGATGGTTGAAAGAATAAAGAACGATATGAGGAAAAGATCTTACTTTGCATGTGGGGTATCTGTACATGTTGTCACCAAACATCAGTCTATCGATGTGTCCTGCTGCGCCTCCAGTGCAGTTCGGGTAAAGACCGTTATCACCAATTCCACCGGCACCCAAATATCCTCTGATAACAAACAAGAGTACAATCATGATTAGTAGAATATGAAATTGTCACTGATAAAGAAATGAAATTAAAGAAAAGGACTAAAAACTAAAACAAAAAGCCTCTAAAACGGAATTTTAGGAACACAGATTTAGACAAGGGAAGTTCCTCAGGTGCAAAATATCCCCTCTTGTTTTAAAGCTTTGTATGAGATTCGTCTTCACCAGATAACCTCACGTTCCACTAAAAAAATAAAAACAACAATCAGTTTCTGCTGAAGAAGCTGAGGGGAAAAGGCGCTCCTATTTAAACCTACAGTCTGCCACACAGGGTCACAGGAATGTGGGAAAAACACACAAAAAGCAGCACTGAGCAGAAGACACGGAGCGAGGAAGATGGATCCTCTGCCTCCGCTCCTCTTATTGCACATGACAGACTGAGATTGGCTAATTATGCCCTCTGAAGCATCCACCACAGGCCCATAAATCACAGCGGTTCATAACACCAGCAACACAAGGTGCACACTAACACCTCTGCTGCAGTGCAACAGCCCCAACTGGAGATTATCTCAGCATAAGACATACATAACATATATGTGCAGAGGATTAATGAGCAGACTGTTTCGTGACAGCGGGAGCTTTGCTTGGACCTACGTGGGGCAGTTGGGCACAGGCATGAGGAAGGTGAGGCACAGCCACAGAGTCTCCAGCAGGATGATCATCAGCCACTGAGGCCAGTACAGGACCACATCCTGGACGGGGTTCCAGCAGTGATACTGCATCATACACAAATGTTGTTAAGGTAAAAGACTCACAAAACACACAACTCAACACTGCACAGAAGCTTTTTTCTTTTTTTTAGCCATGCTAGAGGCGTGGATTTATGGACAGTGTCAGTCTGTCTGTTGATCATTTATTGGGTACTTGGTACAGATGTTCATGGTGCCTAGAAGATGAATTATGACTTGGTGATCCTTTGACTTTTCATCTAATGCAACCAGCAGGTCAAAATCTTTCTTTTCCAATGAAATATCTCAACGTCTACAATCTATTTGACGGATTGGCACTAAATTTTGTACAGTCACTGAGAATGGCGATGCTAATCTCTGGGGGGTGGGGGGCCAGTCAAAGAAGCCCCACCCCCCCACCAAAAAAAACCCCACCCCCTCTTCAGCTCTTCCCTGAATGCCTCAGATGCAGGCAATGGGTAGACGGCATATGTCATCACATTATAGGGGCAACATCAGTGCACTGTACAGTATAGTGTCTTTATGGGAGGTTTAAGGGGGTTTATAGTTTTCATTGCAAAATGTGCCAATATGAGGGCCCCTTCTCCCCTTGAGGACCCCAAAGCATTTGCCTGGTGTGCAACTTCTCATGGTGCACCTCAGGTCACTGATGTTTCCTACTGACTGCTGAACCTCTGAGTTTTCTTCTTGCAGTGTTATCAGGTGAAAGCTTCCATTTGTCCAGTAATTTGGTTCATGACCAAATACCTGCAGCACCTCAGCTCTACCTCACATCTCATGCTAATTAACATTCTAACATACTTAGCTAAGATAGTGAGCATGATAAACATTACACCTGCTACACCTGAGCATGTTAGCCTAGTTATTCTGAGCACGTTAGCATGATGACTTTAGATTTTAAGTGTGTAGTTTCAGGTTGGAACTCTTCAGAGTTTTTCCTCCTTGCGCCTGCAATGACGAAATTGAACTTGACAGAGCTGCTCACCGATCTCAGTGGGATTTCTTTCTGGCCCCAGAAAGTCTGCAGGAGAGACAGAACAAAGTATGTGAAGCCCAGACGCTGCAGCACTCCAGGGATCCGCAGCCAGGACCAGGACACTAGAACACAGTCAACAACGCACAGCACAAACACTCACAACAGCACCGTGCACCTTAATACTGACAAACAACTTACAATTCACACAAGGCACAGCTGTAACTCATCAGTCTGAAGTTATTGCTGCTGAATTAAACAAATTATAAATCAGGAATTTCATCATATTAAACATGAGAACATCTTTTCAATCATGTTACTCCCACTACTTCCCGGAGGAGGAGGATGATGATGGACAGCACGACACACACGGAAATGGTGTCAGCCTTCAGGATATGGACGTGCCAAGAAGGTGGGAAGCTGATCAAAGATTTCCACTTATCTCTTGGTCTCGACAAATTGGTTTGGATAGGCTCGGCTTCTGGTTGAGAGATTGATGGTAATCTACACATTAGTTAATTGAAAACCTCTTTCCCACACGAAATGCTGTAGAAACAGTGTAATCCCAATCATTGATCCGTTCAAATCAAATAAGAGGCGGAAATCTCTCTTCTCACAGGAAAAGAGGAAGCTCTCACTGACGACGCATTGGTTAAATATGCAGGTTACAGCCCCCTCCAGGATAATTTACTGTATCTGCCCCCAACAAAACTGTCACTTAAATAAAAATCATTGTAAAAGTTACAGATGTGAGGTGAACTTCAGGACGCTGTAACACCCTTTGTTTCACTTTCTCATCAATGTATGTAGGTTTTTGTGCGTGTGTGTGTAAGTGTGTGAAATTGAAACCTTTTTTGAAGTTCAATATCATTTAAGAAGTGAAAGCCCTGCTGTCTACTTCCCATCTCTGAGCACTTTCAGTGATAGATTGAATAAAACGATGTTTCTATGGTGGAAGTGAGCAGAACTGAGTAAAGCCATCAGAAAGTAGAGCAAACTGCTGAGATGAAAAAACCTTTCAAAGACAGGTTATTCAAAAGTAGGGATTTGAGTCTGACTCTTGAACTTCATTTTCATCTGACTGATCTTTGCTTGTAACTTGTCACCATCAAAGTCAGATGCTCAGACATCAAATCTTGAAAACACAGTGTCCTTAAGCAGAAGAATATTTTTGTATGTCCAAAACATCAGCTTCTATGGAGCCAAGAGAAAGTGCCGTGTTTTTAGCTTCACTACGATGTGTTATTGAGTTTATCTAATCTGTAATTAAAGACCCCTCCAATGAAAAAGTGTCTGACCTTGTTAACATCCATATGATGTTTTTATATAATACAAGACATATGATGAGTGAAATAAACAGTCACCACCATGACTGAGTGTTTCCACTTTGAACTGCAGTGAACCAATGACAGTCTCATAAAAATAGATTCAGACAGCCAGAGTTTCATACGTCACAAACTTAAGGAACCGATCCTGTCAACTTGTGGGGACGGGGGACGGAGCTAAATAAACCTGAAACCTTGTCAGTACAGAGAGCGAGAGAGTTAGCATTAGCACAGCTACTAACACTGTGTCAGCCACTTCCAGTTACAAGCTAACAAACAACATGAACAAAAAAAGATGCTAACTGCGCTAACCGTTCTGATCCGTCTGCTAGTCTCTGGTTCTGGTCTCAGACTCCTTCCTCTGAGTCTGGGTCTGACTGAGGCTCAGACATGTGGCTGAGTCTCTCTGATGTTTCCTCCTCTAACCATCTTCATACTCTCTGCTCTTTCACCTGTCCACCTGAAGCAAGCAGGTGGTGGGCGGGGCTCAAGGCCTGATCCTGATTTCTCAATGAGGAAGTAAGAGTAGATGAGTTTCCAGTCCCAGTTTTCCATTTTTGTATTTTCTTTGTATGTGGGAAAACCACGTTAAACAAAATATTAATCATAGTAGAATATTTTTACATTGTTTAAACCATGTCTGGAGAAGAACTTAAATTAATTAAGTCAGGTACTTTCTAAACCAACACAGTAGTGTGCAAGTCGCACTAAAACTGGAGTTTCAAGGTCTTTGCCACTGTTTTGACTGTGATTTTGACATGGCAGGATTTATTTGAAATGACTCATAGTTGAAGTCAAAGGTTAACACCTTCTTCTGTCTCATCTGACACTGAAACGATTTAACATATTGAGCTGATGTGTCTCAATTCTCTTATTAGATCAAACCCTGCAACTGAACTGCAGAGGACGTCCTTGGAGACAGAGGGCAGAGCTGCAGTTTATGGTAAAAGTCACCGTGCTGTTCTGAGCAGCTCCAGCAGCTCCGGCATCTGCGGCAGCTGCATGAGGCTGAAGGGTGTAACACTATCTGTTTATAATTGTCCATTACCACAGCGGTTGTTTTTGCTCAATCTGCCTCTGTTAAATGTCCCCTGGTGCTGGATTTTGAGACTGCACACACAATAACAATATTTTTGTTAACCCAGTTACACAGACATCCACCCATGAAAGTCCATTAGCACCGGGAACGGCTAATGTGTGAGGGGCGCCCTGTGCGTCCCCAGGTGAACGATGCTTCCCCACTTTTAACCCTGACACCCTGCAGCCTTGGCTTTCACTACAAATCTGGATTTAAACACACTGTCTTTGTCACCTGACTAACTGCAGTTTGTGTTGTTCTTATCATGAACATACTAAATATAAGCTGTACAGTATATTAGTCCTATCTTGTATGACATTAGGGTTGCAACTAAGACATATTTTCATAATAAATTAATCTGCGGATCATTTTTCGATTCATCGATTATTGAGTTGGTCTATAAAACAGCAGAAGACAATGAAAAATGGCCATTGCATTTACAGAGAATCCAAACTAATGTCAATACATGTCTTGTTTTGTCTGACCACAGACCAAAACCCAACATTGCGGCTTGAAAAATGATCACATTTTCGAAGCTAGAAGAAGCTAGAACCATCAAACCACCAATTACTTTGCTTTAAAAATGACTTGAAGAATGAATTGATTATCAAAATAGTTGCTTCTTACTTGATGAGTATTCTTTTGATTGACTAATTGACTAATTGACTAATCGTTGCAGCTCTTTATGACATGATATGAATAGAGATGCTTGAAGAAACCCTGTATTAAATTCATTTGCTGTTGCACAATATAACAGCTAATGCACTTTGTTTAAGTTTTCAGATGAGCAGGTGCATTAACACAAAAGTCTCTGTCTTTCCACTGGTGCTGATGATTTACAGCACCGTACATATAAGTGGACGTATAATTAGACATGGTGGAGTCTGGGTTTTAATCATTTCCCCATTACACAACAAAACAAAAGGTACAGAACAAGCACGTCCACGTTTAATGTGTTTGTTCCATTAACCATTACAGTATGTGCTACATATTTCTGCACCTACGTGGTCCGTCTCTTGGAGAGTAGTTGAGGAAGCAGAAGCCGAGCATCAGGAGGACGACTGTTCTCCAGGTGACTTTCCGCAGCAGCTGGAGGCGGCTGACTCCTCTCCTCTGCATGGACCTGAAAGCCAACACCACCGAAGTCCCGATGATGAACACAAACCTGGAAGGAACAACAGTATTACACTATAAAAATCCAATTATAGATATGTGTACAAAACTGTTCATTTTTGTGTATATTAAAATAGGACTGAAAATATCCTCCTACCACGGCATGACAATATCTGCCACAGTTAAACCTGCAACAAGAGACACAGACATAGATTAATATCAATAGAAACACAGACACTTGAATCTGATGCCATTTTGCAGAGTTCACAGTTCTTGGCCTCTTCTAATCCTGGCAATCCAGAAGGACAAGAAGATGAATTAAGAACAATGCCATGTCCTTAAAGTGCTGCCTCTGTTATTAACTTTCCATTTTAAAAAAGGTGTGATTAATAAATATCTTCACTCCTGTGACAGTAGCGGCCCTGCAGCAAAGAGAAGATTAATCAAACCACCCATTAAATCAATACACCCTTGTAGATGTGGTGAAGAGGCTATTATAAAATTTAAATTGAGAACACCCCTAAACGATGACATGCATTTCATACAAGCTGCAGGGACACTTTTGTATTATTATTATTTTTTTTACTTTTATTCACCCAGGGAAAAGGGACCCAGCAACTGTCTCCTTGGATCACAGGTGCCTTGCTCAAGGGGCAGACTGGAAACTGCAGTAGGGGGAGTGTTTCTCACTCACCACACCCTCACATATTCTCCCAGCTGTCAGTTAAACACTCATCCCTCCTCCTCGTCCTCTCTCCTCCCTGGTTGTTAATAACAATAAACATCTATGGATTGCAGCTTTGATCCAGCTCGTGTGAAGAATGGCGTCCTGTGTGTTAGGTCTGAGGCAGCATTTATCATAATTAGTGACCACAGGTCAGAAAATGCTGCAGACATGATGAGGTGAAAGCTGCCATTGAGTAATAATAGCCTTGAGTTCATGCATTTATTTCATACCAGGCTTTGTGGGAAGAAGGACGAAGAAGGAGACTGGGGAAGCTTTTTGCATCAGAGACTATTTGGACAAGACCAACCAAACTTTTACATTAAACTTTATTAAACTTACATCTGTCTGCTAATTACCCATATCGTTTGAAGATGATTGCATGTGACATATCATTCCTAATATTTATTTGAATGGAAGAAGTCAGATGTTGACCCCAACCCTGGGGACAGTTGCAACACGGATCAGGGACGGGTGCAACATATCAAAAATACATTCAATTTCAATAATAAACTTTAGCTTTTTGTCTCAATAAGAATAGTATTCTGAAAATATTGTTGTTTTACAATAACATTATATTATTATTTATTTATACATAAAATTAGAATACATGGAACAAAAAGTAGAATTCTATTTGCATAGAACATATGCCTACCTTCAGTCAAAATAGGCACAATTTATCTATTTTATGTGTGATAAACAGAACAGGCAAATATATTCCAAAAATACAAAATCATTCCTGAAATAACTTGTTTGTGTTCTTTTTTTGTTTTTTTAAATGAGCAATTATTGTTGCCTCTGTCTGTAAAAATGTTGAGAAATACTGTTGTGTGGTCTGTTTTGATCCGGCTGCTTAGCTACGGGACAGTTACAATAACTTGTTACAACCTTATCAGCCATGACAGAACATCATGGTCAGGCTAGAAACACCTTGACACATGATCACCATGTCACTTGGAAGTCAACAAAACTGTGACTCAAAATGAGTAAGTTTTGATTAATTCGTCCAAATGTCAGAAGAGTTTGACAAAGATACATCTCTTGACAAAAATAGTTTCATACCTCCAAACCAAGTTTCAATAAATACAGCAGCAAATGTTGAATGTGTCACATGTCTTCCTGGTGTCTAACTGAGCATGTGCAGCATGCAGCGCTGCGTGAGCGTTATCACTCCAGCTGTTTCTGATTGGAGAAATGAAACTTGTTGCAACCCAGTCACCCCTACGTGCTCTGTCCATAAAACACACTGACCTCTGTGAGCTCTTGTTCAGATGTAGATGAGGGGAAATGAAACAGGAATTTCAGACTGTGGTGTACGTGCTACTTTTACTTTGGTTTTTATTTTGTAAATCTGTGCATGTCTTGTATTTTACTTAACCGTTCCATGGTGCATGTTGAAAGAACCAGTAGCCTCCTCCACCGTAGTTCACAAACACCATCACTGTCAGGGCGAACCTACAAAGACAGTACAATGAGTAAACACTGTACTACACTATTTAGTCAATCAGTAATAATGGGATTAACCTTGATGCTGCAGCAAAGAGTAAGTGAAAGAAATGTGTGTGAAAAGGGACAAATTTTGTTAGAAATACATAAAAAGGTGAAATGCATAATGATATTATCATTTCTAAACCATTTCTAACAATCCAACAGCAATACTTTGATTCTGATTCAATATTAACTTCAAAATTAAAATTAAAGAGGCCTGGGGAGGGGCTTTTTTTTTATTCTGTCACGCTCTCAAATGCAAGGTAATGCAATCTAAGCATTATGAATCACTCAGGAAATGAACACTCGTCCTCTGGATCTCCTCAAGCAGGAGTGCTGACTAAAGACTTTGTGTTTAATATATGATACACTTTATACTTTAGCACTGGCCAGGGCTGCTGAAACACCGGGCACGTGATGGAGTGCTTCACTGAATCAGACGCTGGAGGAAAAAAAGGTGTTTGCGTTGCATGTAAGAAAATGGGGCGGGTGCCATTACACAACACAAACTTGCGAGGGAATGTAAATGGCTGCACGGTCGAGCGGCTGCAGAGGTTTTCAGATTCCATCCTTTCAACATCCTTAATACTTGAATTTATGCTTCTGATTCGTGTGTTATTTAATCAAAAAGAGGGGAAAAAAATCATAAGGGGGTCTTTAAGAGGCATAACAAGATTAGTACAAGCTCTAAGAATGAGACTGTCTGATAAGGTCCACTGTATCTGCCTCTGCCTCCTCTTGTTTTTCTGCCCAGATTCAATTAAGAGGTGCACCAAAGCCATTACTGCTCTTTTAGCCCCAACCTGCTGATACAAGATTTTAATCGGCCACTATCATCTCAAAAGGGCTGTTAAAGTAGACTAAACCCTGGTGCATGTGTCCATGGACTCTTTTTCCCTCTCACAAACACACACCCATATGCACACAGGCTATCGTTTAATTTTTGACGAACATATCCATTAGTTGCCATAGTGACAAAGACAAAGGTTAAATCACCAGCCAGATGAGACCCGGTGAAAATCCCTGCAATATCATGGCTTATTGGCCATCGTTTTGATTAACACACTCTGGGTGTCTGATTGTGAATAAGAGCTCCATTATTGGCAGGTTACGTTGCAAAAGCCACACACACATGCGCCACACTTCCACCTGCTAATTATGATTAAGGGAAACTGTAAGTGCTTAATTAATATGATATGTACTGAGATCACTTTGTTTTATGTTGCACCAAAGTTAATACAAGAACAGATAATGTCCAGGCTGAAGCACCACAGGCGTGTTTCTTTGGTTCCTAATCAAGTTTAAGTTGTAAATATCCCTTTAAAGCTCTCCACTGAACATTTGTCATTCCAGTAATAGACTTAATTCATGTCTGCGAATCAGTTTCTATGATTTACAGCGAACAGATTACAGGCAGACGTGTCTGTCTCGCAGCAGTGACAACTGGTTATGACTCATTGATAGATGCTGATGGACTTCTTTGATTTGAGTCACTGTACATGCATTACCAATTAGAGTATTAGCTTAGTACATTTCCCCCGTTGCAATGGATAGTTACACTCACTGCAGAGTATTGAGTTACCCACTGTGATGGCTATATCAAGGACGTGGACACCCAATCTAGTCATAATAAATTACTACTTGAGTGGAAAAGCCAAGGTTCTTCTTTTGTGGCCAAACATCAGAGCACAGCTGAAACTGAACCGGAGGGGAAACTTGGAGCTCAGTCAAAATAAGGCACAGAACGAGTCAGCCACCTGGTGTTAAATGCGGCCGACAACCCATTGTTTTGTTGTAATAGTTGTTCCCCCTGTCGTGTGGCGCTGCTAACTACTGACGGTGCGATTTCCAACAGTAAGGAAGCCGGCAACAGGCTTTTAGCAGTGCGACACAAGATTAAAATTCAAATCCTTTTAGAAAAATTAACGTGCAACCATACCCCACAGTTCTCTGTATATCATGTCAGCGGAGCCTGAGCAATGATCAGAAAAACCTTTCAGCTCAGAAGAAAAAGCCTTTTGCCTTCAGGAAATGTCTCAGCATTTATGGCAGTTGACTGATGTGTCTGTTCTCTGTAGAAAGTTGTTACTTATCAGGGGGTATGGATCATAAGTCACGGGGCTAAGGAGGCACATGCAGCGTTAATCTTTAGCGCTGAGTCACAGTTTGATTAAGTGCGTTGTCAGGTATGAGAATTTCCAGTATTACCAATCAGGACATCAATATGCGACAAGTATCTGTCACCCTAGACTGACATTTCAGCTAATATGATTGAACGGTGCTGCGGCAGGAAGTGTAAATTGAAATATGTCTTTTCCTTGAACCTTTGCAAATTCTGGTATAAACCTCCTCAACCAACTCAGCCCTGACGGAATACAACTATGAGGTTTTTTGAATTGAGCACATATGCACAGTGGTTTCAGATGGCTTTTCATCCATAAGGAAGCCACAGATGGAGAAGATGCCAATCGTCTGTTGGATGCTGCCTCTGTGCTGCTGGATTTCCTCTCGCTCTCCCTTTTGGCAGGAGATCTATGGCTGTGTGGATGTGTGCTGATATGTTGACGGTATTATTACATCAATTATTTGGCAAGGGGGAGGTCAAAGCCACACCAGCATCCTGTTTCCAGAGAGGCGTGCTTTGTGTCTACCCCCAGGCCACAATTAAGGCTAGCAGGGAGCCCAGATTCAATCACATGCATCACTCCTGTCCAACAGAAACACACTGTTCCAAACCCGAGACGCTCTGATATCAGAAATCATGCCCAAAGCTATACCGCCTGATAACAAAAGCTTGGGGGAGCATGTGGCCAGACTGTGACCCCTGTAATTATTCTTTATGCCGGGCCTGTAGATCTTCATCATGCCTCAGACTGCTCCAAAAAGAATTAGCATGTGAACGAGCCGCATGTGGTGATAGACTGATAAACAGGATGGTTGTTGATGGAGTACATACCCTCGGAAAGTGTCCAGTGAGCGCAGACGTGTTGGTGGAGCTTTGGTGGTAGCTTCACGAGCATGTTCTCCCTCCTGTAGGAACAAACAGGGTGCAGATTATCATTCTGAGCTTTGGCTTTTAAGTAAAGACGAGTGTGGATCATGTGAGGTTGTATGAAAAATAGCTCACCATATACTGTATGACTACTGCTATATGTTAAATCTTTGTACCTTCAATTTGAGACTTTTGTTTTCATTTCAGGTTGCAGCTAATCTATGTTAGCATATGTTAGCTTTTTCAACAATGTTCAACTTAACACATTAAAGCGGTTAATTGAGTTTTGGGCAACAAGCTGCAAAAACAATGGGAGACTAATGCCTCATAGATATGAGAAAGCAAATGTATTACCAAAACAACAAGCTGAAAAACACTGAAATGCTTAACTGAGGCGGGGGCTGCAGTCAGGTGATATTTCTCTGTAGGTCTGTCACTATGAGTGAGTCCTTTCACATTACATATATTCATCATCCAATGTTAATATAAAGCATAAGTGCATCTTTAAATGCTTAGCTGCCTCATGTTGCTCTGAAAACTTACATATCACAGTGCTGATTACAAGACCTGTGGTAATAGATGACAAGCTAATTGGCATTAAATTTAAAATGACCCTCTTCTGTCGCAGTGATTAATCATGATTACATGCTGTGTGCTTGTAGCAACTACAAAATATAGTGTAATGCAAAATAGTTTTAAGATTTTGCATGACTGTAATTGTTCTGAGATGCCAAAATATTGACAAAAACAAAAGTCCAAAAGCCACCTGGGTCAGAACCCCTTTCAATCATGTTGGGCATCTCTGTTCTGCGTCATTTTCGGGGTGGCGGGGCCTGTTTTTCCCTCGCTCTGTGAATGCAGCATTGAGATGACTGTGGCCTGTTGCCCTCTCAGTTGGATTAGCCTGACTCTCTGGCCTTATGCAGCAGTTTAAAGAGCCAGAGCAGGAAGACACCAGCACTAATATGTTATGATGGATCTGCTTGCCATCCAGACAGCATATGGAAGACCGAGACATGTTGCATGGAAGAATGAGAGGAGCCATTCATGCTCACCAAAAATACACAGTGGTTCTTGCTATGAAGCAAGATGATAGGCAGGATACGACGCTCTATGAAAGTCTGCAGCACAACTGGCTCTGCTAACATTTGTATCAATCATTCCATTAGTGTCTCCCAAACGGCTTGATGACTGGAGTCTCTGAGCAATTTTGGTATGCATCTCAGGCTGCAGAGTTGGCCAGTGAAAAATAATTTAGTGTAACTGCTCTGTGGATCAAGGCAATGTTAATGTTTGATTACCAAAAAAAAGCATAAAGTTAATCATTTTCTGCAGTAAGATGGTGCAGTTATTTTGCATACTGCTTCTCTAGTGAACGAAATAAAGAGACCAAACAAAAACATAAAAATATAAATCACATCAAATTATTTATATTTTTCTCCTACACACAGGATCACTGAACAAAAATGTTGGTTTAATGATGCATCTTGAACATATTTTGATGTTTGGTATCTCAAAATTGCACAGATGAGACTATCCACTTAACGCCCTCATTTAATGGAAATCACTTGAGGGGTTTTGATTGATCTACAGCCAATCAATCAAATCATCTGTATGACCTCATTGCATTTATTAAGATATTAATCTAATGCATTCATCAGAAGCAGCATTTTACTTACATCATCCACTGAGTACTGGAGGCCTTGGCAGCAAATGGTCTTAATAAAGTTTGATGTGCAACGCCTCCTGTAAAGAGGACAACAAGTCTGGTCTGCTTTATTCTGATGGAGCAGTAATCAGTGCTGAATGGTATTTTCATTATGGATGATGTAAAAAAAAACATATAGGTACCTGTAGATGTAGGGTGCCACAACAAATAAGAGAGCGATTATGGCCAGTAGGAGAGCTGAAACCAGAAGAGCTGACAGAACAATGCGAGAAAAAAAATTGTTTACAAATGGTTATTGTGTAACATCCATGTCAGCTTTGTAGTTTACATCTCTATCAGATTAGAATCTGACTAACGATAAAAAGCCTGATAGATCAGTCCAAACTGTCTGCTTTACTCGCCTCAAGACTCCCATGTGGGAATCAAACAGTGTCAAATGGGATCCCTCAAGTGACAAACAAGAGTCTAATGGAAACCTCTGGGTCGATCCATCACAGAGCAATCACTCTGGGTAATCTAAGCCTATGGCATCCGAACAGGAAAATGTAAGACTACACTGGACCAGGGAGGATAAAACAAAGACAGAGGGCACTGTGGGTCAGGATGAGGTTTATAGTATGTGATTCAGTGGCCTGGATGTGTTTTGTTTGGGAAATAAATAATGAAATTTTCTTACATCGACTCTATCATTGATGTATCATAATGTAGGCTGATATACTAAAGGTCCCATATTTTCCTCTTCTTCTGTGTTTTATTTGAAGTGTTGATCCATAAGAAGATATATTTGTTGTTGTAAGAATAAAAAAGAGCTCTAGTAACAATAAGTCGGCGAGCCAATCAGAATTCTGAATTCTTCTGATTGGCTCACTGTTTTCTGAGTGATTTAATAAAAATATAGGAGATTTCAGGCAAACACTCAGAGTAACCAAATCCTGCAAGGTTGGATGGTGGGTCCAGGTGGGCGGGGCTTGGGGCATGGCTGAGAGCAGTAACGGTTTTGTTGTGACATCATAAAGTTCCAGAAGTCCTGACGGCTGGTTTTAAGGCTCAGTGTCTGAATACAGGCTGTGTGCATTTCTCTGTGGACTGAGGCTTTGATATTTTCACAGTATTAATATAGAACCTAGACCTGCTTTATAATCAAACAACACATGGACAAATACCTTTATACTGTATGGGACCATTGGATTAATGTACATTATGCTAAACACAACTTATTTTTACTGTCTTTCTTGCTACATTACTGCTCACCCAGCAGCCCCAGCAGCACTGAAATATCAGTGAGACATTTGACAGCTGTGCTACTGTTTATAAAACTATAACACACAGGCTCAGGAGATACGAGTGAGGTCCTCTTGCGTCAAAGCACGGGAAATCAAGGGGCAGCGTGTGCAGTGTTTGTCTTTAGTGGAAAAACAAACAAAAAGAAGACATTTTAACCTGAGCTGAATCCACACTATGACATCCACTCTGAACAAAGAGTGGTCACTTAATTGCCTCTGAAAAGTCCTGGCATCTCTGGTGCCCGCCCATAAAAACACCATAAAGCTCTCAGCACATGAAGTGAAACAGCGCCAGATCTCTGCAACAGCCACCGCTCACTCTATTAGTTACTGTCGGAATAAATAGAAAATTAATGGAGGTATTTGAAACAACCAGATTAAGTTCAGTTTGTGGATGTGTTTGCGTAAGTCAAACACTTAATATTAGTCAATATCTTGGATTTCTTTGTAAGAATTAAGGCCTCTGCAGGTGCCTTGTGGTTTGTGGTACAATACAGAATACAGTACTAACATGATTAAAGGGTGGATCTGATAGCAGCTGCACAGAGACGCATACTTGAAGAATACCACGCCCAGCAAATGACCTCATGAAGGCCTGCCAACGATCAATCTGATGCACTGAAGTAAACTTTGAAATTCACAAGCAGGGCAGCTCTAACCTGTCTTGAGCTGCTGACCAGACCATTACTTACGCTGAGCAAGTCCTACAGGGAGTTTGTATAATCACCGGTCTGTGGAGCTAATGGAAGCTCATCATACAGTGAGGGGTGCAGTCACACTGACCATATATCTGCTCGGATAATGGCTGCTTGGCCTTAAAAGTCCGATCTACAACATAATCTGCAATATTGTTAAGTAGAGTGTACATTATGGAGGGAGATGCTTTCAAAATCCCATTATGCCCTAATCCTTCCACACTCCCTAATGTATTACCCACAATCCCCCCACTCGTGGAGCCAGGCCCTCAAAACAAACAGAAAAGCTTTTCTTTTATCCCTTTTCAAGAAAGCATGTCTTATTTGATCAATACACATCATGTCCCAAGAGATGGATGAGAATTAGTGCTCAGTGGATGTGGACAAGCCGAGTGATTCTCCTCTTTGCTGACTCAATTAAGCAGAGAGTGGATCAAAGGCTTGGCCCCAGCGTGGACACAGGTCCCCTTACTGTCATTGTGTCTCACCGAGGCAATCGCACTCACCCTCAAACAGTTATTCAAAACTGTTCAGCTCATTACTGAATTTCATCATCTTGTATTCTTCATCAGCGTCGTGCACTCACGCAGGTATGTGTTGTTTGGCCTTTTCTCCACACTGTGAGAGCAGCTGGCCTCAGTGGCAGCCTCTGACATCTGGATCCAAACAGAGTAATGGCCACCTTCTCCATACGTCTGACTCCACCTGCATCCAAAACAGCGAAATATGGAGAAAAGCCTCCTTCAAAAGCACACAAAGGCTGTTTTTATTTGATCCCCTCTGAGATTGTATTTCCTTAGAAGAATACATGTAATTACTTTTTTCATCCACTGCTGCTGTTTCCCTCCTGACCTGACGCCTATCTCCTTCTGAAGACCTCACAACTCAAGAGCACCACCTAGTGTCTGTGGACTTACAGTGTGTTCTCTCGTCAGCTCCACTTTCAGCCCCCAAAAACATGCATTACACGCTCATATTGATCCACTGTTGGGATGACATACTAGCTATCGCTTGGAGTGTTATTTCAAAGGGAGAAGGAAATCAATAGCAGCACAGTCTGGTTAGAGACCTCAGCATTGATCTAAGAAGCCCAGGACCGGACCTCTGAGAGAGCAAGAAGAAGCACCAGAGAGGCTTGTCATGTTGCAGCCAAATCTCTGGCTCTGTGTTTACAAGAGCCCCTCAAATGGAAAGATCTGCTCCGGTGTCTTGTCAGTACTGATTGTTTATAAATATGGCAACTGTCTCCTCCAGTTAACATCCCCGCTGAGGTTTCCACAGGACGTGTAGCTTTGAAGCTTTAATGAGCCCTTTTCATCAATATTGGAATGTCGGGTCTTATTAACCCCAAAAAGGCCCCTGATCGATACCCGGCGAGGTGGTTTAAGGGAGGGCATCACTCAGGTCCAGAAAGCAGGTCAGGATTACTCCCCCAGCCCTGTAAATAATCATGCAGACTGCTGATGCAATCATCGGATGCCACCACACTATATTATGTCTGAGAGCAATACACTCCCACAGGCAGAGTTATTATGAGTAAACAGGAAACAAATCAGCAGTTTTACCTCTCTGGGCTGTAAATTAACAGCTGCTTTCATGTTATTGATGCTCGGGTACAATATTAAACTTGTTACCTGCAAAGAGTTGCATTCAAGGTCTGTGATTCCACCCGAAGAGTCAGGGTGAATTTAGTGCTGATCACCACAGATGCATTGTTGTTGTTGGGTTTCACAGAGGCCAAGTGCTGGTACACACACTGAGAAGTATAAAGAGGAGAAACACTGACTTCATGCACTTTACACTCAAAAGTTTGGGATGTAAAACCATCAGAAAGCCCCCAGTTTATTGGACAGTGGTCCTCAAGGAAAATCAGTCAAAGTCATAATGATTATAATGAGGTATAAGGATTCAAGGCTTGGCTGCTCCGAAGGACAGACTGAAAGACTAGTGTGAAAAATAAGGATTATGAGAAATAAATAAATATAAGTAAAATGTACACATATCACATGTCTTTATACTGTCCTGCACAAAGTTTATTTGCACAAACTTTGTGCAGGGCAGTATAAAGATTCACTGAAGACAACATGCTACTCAAGATAACATAAGGATAAATTTTATATTTTCTTTATTTTGTTGGTTTTTGTAACTTTCATAAAAAGATTTCCTCTCTTCAGATCTCTAAAATCCCTTCAGCTGTTAAAAATGAACGTGCACAATAAAACCAGAACTTGTGGCTATGGTAGTACATATTAATTGGTTGGGAATGACTGGTATATGTTGGAGAAGCAGGTGACTTGGAAAATTACGTACAACTACGCAGATCTTTAAATTTACCTGCTGCTCTTCTCTTACATCCTAAAAATATTTTCCACATAATGATGAGTTTGATTGTCGTGAGGGACACAGCACAACCTTTGGAAATATACTGTAGGTTGAGTATTCTGTGGTTCTGAAGGGAGCTGACATCAGGATACTTTATGATTTTAACAGAAGAAAACTGAATTAAAAAGGGTTACGTGCGGCTTTAAAGACAGGACAGAGCTGGTCTGATGGACGTTTTGTTGCATTGCATTATGGAAAATGCAGGATCAAGTGTTTTTGAAGCTTGATTTATACTTGGAAATAAAAGTGAGGACTTCTTCAGTTCAGCTGCACATATGTTGACCATTATATTTTTTACATCTTGTTTCATGTGAGTCGCCAAACTAAAGGAAGGTCCAACGCTAAATCACTGGAGTATTCTTTAAGCCTTTCTGGTGACTGGATAGTTCTGTGTGAGAGACATGAATGTCAAACCTGACAGTCAACACACTGTTGATTTCTGTATCTATCCCTATGTTCTCTGTGCATGATTATGAACGTCCCCAAAACCTGATAAATCCACATCAGTATGTTGACTTGTTCATGTCTTAGCCAGCAGAGAAACCTGGAGAGACGCAGAAGACAGAGGAGGTGGCAGAGAGACGGACAGGGAGACAGGACGCTGCATGTTGTTTACCTTGTAGCAGTAATCCGACGTGTATAAAACCTGCACCTCTTCTTCTGTCAGCTGGTTGTGAAATGTTAACAGAGCCTGGTCCAGTTTCAGACGGGGCCCTGTAATGGTTATATGATTTACAGCTGCTGCACAAAGCTTTTTGTACGTCATAAATACAAGATAGCAGAGGGTGTATCAGATCATCATCAGGATCATAACACTGACTCAATACTATTGACTGATTAAGTTCCCAAACAACTGGCACGTCCATTTGTTATAGTGAAGTTTTAACCTTGATTATGAGAAGCAAACACTGACACGAGACACCAAAGAGAGCACGAATACTTTCTGATTTTAAATTTACATGTAAGACTACACGACTACTACCACTACAGGAACATTTTTGTCCCCAGGCCAGTGGACACCAGAGTGATCCACATCCACCACTAATGAACCACACTGGACTCACCAGGTTGTAAGTGTCCGTGGCTGCTGGCGACAAGGATTAACACAGTCAGACTTGCTTGTAGCAGTATCGTGGGATCCATGTTTCTACTTGAAAACAGCCACGGCTCATCTTTATAACTCTCACACCAATATAAACCGCGGTCAAAGGGCAGAGCGCAGGCGTGGTTCTTTTTAATTGGTTTCTTTTTAATGTTTGGGATCACTTTTGGAGCAGAAATAATCAATGAGAACTGTCATAATTCATGGAAGGGATGATTAATAAAACCAGACGGAATAAAAACTTCTCTCAAGTTTAAAAAGGTTGTAGGTGCAGATGTGTGTATTAGTGCTGAGGTCAGACATAATCTACATTTCTAAACACCCTTTGCTCCTCTATTTGACTCCAATCTAATGGTTTTGTTTCCAATCACTGCAGCCTTCCTTTCTAACCACAACACTAAAGCCCCGTTCTCATTTCCCCATCCAGCCAACTGTTAAATGCTGATCACTTGTCACATCCTCTCCTCTCCTCTCCTCTCCTCTCATTTCATTAACCAGTTCATTTCCCTGAGCGCTCGCCGTGACAGATGAGTTCACGGGGGGCGCTCTCACAGGAGCGCCTCATTAACCTTTGACATGAACTCCTCTCAGCCAAAGAGCAGAGCTTTCTTTAAAATCTGCTGTCCTGTTCAACAGAGACCTTATTTACACTGGGCTTTTATTCTGAAGTTTAAGTTCATGTTTAATATGTGCGCACACAAAACATAAAATACATTATTAAAGAGTGTATAGCAGTATCTTCATCCTTTCATCACACGGTAAACACTGCTGCACTCGCCTTTGTGCTGCTACAATAGCTGGCCTCATGCATGCCTTGTGCAACAGATGACAGTTTATGATTAAACCCGTGCTGACAGGTGGCTGTGTAACTGCTCAGCCGTGGGGATTTCTGTTCAGGCTTCAGTGGGGGCAGCTAAGCAGGACCCGCAGCTCATGCCTTGGATGGATTCATTCCAGTTGCTCTCCCCGGCTGCCACAGCAGATTTGCCTCTGTGCAGCAGGGAGCTGGAGCTGGAGCTGAACCTCCTCTGTGTATGAAAACACTCTGTAAACATGGTGAGTACACATCCTCTCTGCATTGTGTGTCAGGACTGCTTACTGCGTCACACAGCTGTTGGCATTTACTTAATCTCACAAGCTAAAACTCCACGAGATAATGTTTATTGAAGATTGAGAAGCACATGTTCAGAGTCAATTTAACACTGAGTTTCATATGTGGCAGTTTGATTTTGCAGGGATAAGAGGGATATAAGCACATTCCCCTGTTTATGCATTAAGCCTCTGTGTGTGGTGAGTAGATGAGGTTTAATTCAGTGGATGTTGTTCGTGTGCTGCCCATTCGCTCCACTGATAGAGCAGATTAGATCGTTGCTATGATACCTGTTGATGTCATTGCTCTGTCACAGGCTGTGGTCATGCATCTGTTTGCTCCTCTAGCGTGTAAGCGTGACCGCTCATCTGGGGACAGAGCCTTGAAAAGCCCCTTCCTGATTGTGCAATAAAGCCCCATCTGTTTTGGCGATGTTGTGAAATGTTGACAGTGCAGTTTGGATTTGGAGTCAGGGTCATGAGGGCTGAATGAAATGAGATGAATCGACTTAAAAAAAAACCCCAAACAAACATGTGACCCTGCATCATGTGTCAGGATTAGGAACTGAATGACCAAAAGGGATCCCCCACCACCACCTACCCCCACCCCCACCCCCACCCCCACCCCCACCCCCACCCCCACCCCCACCCCCACATACCTTTGAACCAGCCAGTTTTTTAAAAGCAGGAATGCGGCCTCTCATTGTTTCCAGATGGGATCCCGTGCAACCAATCACAGTTTGTGTTTGTGAAACTGCCCCTCTATAATCTGCTGCACTATTACCCCTGTTCTGTTCTGTCCTGCCAGGCCGGTAAGATACAGAGTCTGACTGACGAGGAGAGGACCCACCTACTCCCCCTGCTACGCAACGCTCAGTGGGTGGAGGTTGTGGGGCGGGACGCCATCTACAAAGAGTTTGTTTTTAAAGACTTCAATCAGGTTTGTAATGCATCACACCTCATAACCAGCAGCTGCTGTATGTTATGTGTATAGACGACTGGCTGATTTTTGGACATGGGTGTTCTCTTCTTTCAGGCCTTTGGTTTCATGTCCAGAGTGGCTCTGCAAGCAGAGAAGATGGACCATCACCCTGAGTGGTTCAATGTCTATAACAAGGTATAAAAAGACTAATTATGACTGCAAAGGAGGTTACAGGCCTCAGGGTGGTTGCATTTGTGGTCATCAGTGAATACATCACAGCAAGGAGGAGCCCAGTCCTGTCACCATGTA
Organism: Seriola aureovittata; assembly: GCF_021018895.1. NCBI lineage: Eukaryota > Metazoa > Chordata > Actinopteri > Carangiformes > Carangidae > Seriola > Seriola aureovittata. The sequence continues at coordinate 4,278,191 of NC_079377.1, forward strand.
CCAGAGCTTCACATTCGTTCGTCTTTTACATAATGTGATCTACATTTAACTGCAAAGTCATGATGAACATTAACAAAGATACTCCTGTCACACAAGCTGACACAGGTGCATGACGTCTCCTCAGGGAAGTGTGAGCCTTGTGCGAAGCTGTTTCCTTTGGGAATGCAGATGTGCCTTTCACCCAGAGCAGATAAAGCTTCAGTATGACTCACTGAAGCTGCTGTACTCTGTCTTTTTACATTAATACTGGACCAAATGACTGTGTGAACTGTGAAAGGGCTCTGTGAAGTTATTCAGCTCACTGTTTTGGTTTTATGGCCCGCAACTTTACTTTTTCGGTTCACATTTCAGCGAGGCGGCAGGAGAGCTAAGGGGGCCGGATATTTCCCTCAGGAGTTGGTGAAGACCAAAACAGAGCTAAAAGAAGGACTTGCATTAGTCAGGTGGAAACACCACGACAGAGGCCTGTAGCATGAGGCGAGATTGGTGGATTATCCAGTTATGTTTGGGCTTAATTCAGGTTTTCTGTGTCAAAGTCTGTCCCCCCTCAGATAAGAATTAGAATGGTTTCCTATGGAGCAAGTATTTGTCGGTTAGACCTGATCAGGCTTTGACTTTTCTTCTCCTCTCTGCTTTGGCAGCAGAAACAATAACACATTAACATCCATCTTTTTTTATGTCCATCAACAACCATGGTGATAATATGTCAGTGTTGTACAGCTTATTGCAAGTGATCAGAAAAACGTCGGCCATGAGCTGTTTCATAAACTAGAAACATAATTCAGATTTTAAATTTGAAGTTAAAAACTTCCGTTGAGTTTTGTACCTTGTATGTTTTCTTCAGATAGTTTTAGATTTCAACATTAGTCCACATCATGCTGGGTTAACTACTGTTTCACCATTAAAAAAAAAAAAAAAAGAAGCTCATTCTGGGCACATGATGAGAGTCACAGCCTCTGTCCCACTTCCCTTTGTTCCCTCAGGTCCAGATCACTCTCAGCACACATGACTGTGGAGGCTTGTCCCAGCGCGACATCACATTGGCCACCTTCATCGACCAGGCGTCTCTGATGTGACCGACATGCTGTCAGTCATCTGAACAGGGACGACTGAAGCGCTGGACGTCACAGATCTTTACGTTCAGTCATCTGCAGAAGCCAAAGAATATGAACCAGTTACTCCCACTTAACTGTGGGTGACGTGTCCGTCTGTGAAGGGTCCAATGTGTTTTGTTGTTGGTTTTTGCACATGGTGAAAATGAGATTATTAAGTAAGGAAATGGTAAAACACTGTTTACACATTAAAGGATTCAAGTAATTCCTCAGCAACCAGATATCATTCACAGCGGGACGTGTGTCCTTCAGTCTCTGGCGTCTCATGGACCAAGTGTTCTTGTACTTTTAGTAAAAAGTTGTTTTCTCTCTTGTTGTAAGTGAAAAATGACCAGAATCTGATTCTTCTCAGACTGAATGTATTTTATTGAAAACACACAACACACAACACTGTAGACATCTGCCACGTTAACTGTTAGACCACTCTGAGTGTTAGCTATGGATCACTTGCTAAGAGGAACCAGCAGGTGCGTCCTCACCTAAAATAGATCAGCTAAACAAGGACGCAGGCTGACGTGAACAGATTTAAACCTCGTACATTCAGAAGCAAAATCTACAAAGTTCAACACTACAAGCCTGACATCAGGTTATACTTGTTATGGGCTGCTGAATTGGATTGTAATATACTTTACAGCAGTGGTTCCAAACCTCTGGGCTGGGGCCCACTAGTGGGAAACGAAGGTATTGCAAGAGGGCCGATGAATCATTTGAATCATTTGAAAAACAACAATTTTGGTGAAAAATTAGAATATATAATTAGAAATACAAATATATAATATGAAACATGTTTAAAACTCTTCTCATATTAAGGACTATCACTGTGATAAGCCAACAATAGGAACTTTTATGTTGTCGCCACTGAACATCATATACTTGTTTCCTATCTCAGTCTGACTGCACGCTGAAAAATAACATCCAGGGTAAAAGCTCCATCGTTATCATTTAAATAAAAAGTGCTCTGAGAAGACATTATCTGGCCTCTGTAATTTAATGTAACGGCTGCCAACGTTTGACATTTTCAAGTGGGCCATGCGCTGGAAAAAGTTGGGAACCGCTGATTTAAAGTGTCGTTTTGTCCTCCCTGTGAACGTCTGAAAGAGCAGTGGACTTTAACTGATGTCGTTTTGAAGCCAAATCCCTGAGGATGAAAAGAGAGAAAAACTGCAGAGATGTCATGAGTTCAAACCTCTGGAGGCACAGAGGCGAACGCTCATTATTGCTCCATCATATGGCCAAAGTACAAGAATACACACAGGACAGATGATACATTATCTGTGTGGACTTTTACAGAATCAGGAATTTGCATTAAAAATTTTTATTCAAGAGATTTCTTGGCCGTTCCATCATCACACTTTTTGAGGATATTTCTCCAAAGCAAACATTGTTAGAAAAGTCCTTTTTTTTGTTTTTGGACAGGCATGAGTTTCCACATCCTGTCACTGGCCGCAGTATTAAAGGATGGTAACAGATGATGGGGTGAGCTTCAATCGCTAGTGGGGTGGGGTGTTACGTCCTCTGTCTGGCATCAGTCTTTTAACCAGGCACTGACAAAAAGACGGAAAAATCCCCGCACATGTAAGAACCTAAATACATTCATGTCTGATCTCTTTAAAACAAACACTCACAAAAAAAAAAAAAGAGTCACAAATTAAGTGATTAATAAAACACCCAGTGGTCACACAAATGGTTAAATTACACCAACAAGGCTGATGAGCTGTCAATCAACACTACGCCTCTGATAACGCATCTTAAACATTAATAGCGGAGCATTTCCCCCTTCGGTCTCATTCATAAAAAGGAGAAGTTACATATTGCACAAATGTGGAAATAATTTCATGGAAATACACAATATTAGGAAAGCCCGTGAAATAAAGAGAACACAAGGTCCTTTTGGTGTTGCGGTTATCAGCCTGTTAGTAAATGCTAACGTATCCTGCCGATTGGAAAAGTAGTTCCACATTCAGAGAAGCTGGAGACCTCCATCACAGTGGATCTGTTTCCTCTCAGTATCTCTAAGAACACTTTATTACAGTTTGTCAAATGCCCTAACATCGTGAAGTTTATATTAGAAATGGAAAATGTTTGAATGTGTTTCAGTGGATGAATAAATGACATTAGAGTAGAAGCTGAGGTAGATTGAATTAGGAGTTAAATGATTAAAATAAGGTAGTACACAGGTGAGGAAATACTGAATACTGAGCTTCTGCTACTTGATAATATACAGTAGACCAGGGGTGGAAACAGCCTTCAGTCCAGTCCGTCAATAATTTTCTTTACAGGCCAATTTACCGTGAGGAAGCCTCGCCAGTTCTGAGGAACAATCAAAAAGGCTCATAATCTTTAGCCACTTCAAAATATTCCTACCCTGGTTACAATTTACCCCTTATTCCAATTTAAAGACATTTTATTGATTGAATATTAATGACATTCAAAGCTCCCACTGTCCAAATCCTTCTCCCTCTGTCTACACATCCAACCACTGTAGATGGACCACAGATTTAAAACAGAAAGAACATCATCACACTAAGTGCTAACAAACGAGGACAAACGTGTTCATGCTTACAGACGAACTCTGACATCAGAGAACTGCAGTTTCAAGTGATTTACAGATTAACCTGATATGTTCTTGTCTGGGCGTTGCAGTGCTTTTTTTTTTTTTTTTTTCCCCCATTCATTAAAATGCTGTTTTCCAGAGAGCTGGTACATGATATCTATAAACCACACACAGAGCTCCACATGTGGAGCCGGTCTGGAGCAGTACAACGGGTTTCATGCTAGAGGGCAGCACAGCGTTTCTAACAAGCGTTCAGTGGTCTGGGGTTTTTGCTGAGTCATCACAGATATTAAAGCGGTGATGGCGAGCTGAAATGTTGTGGAGTAAAAAAACAAAACAAAAACTGAATGGTTTTGCTGTGAAATCAGTAGAGATGATGACAGATATATTGATTTAACAAAAGCTAAAATTGAAATGAACACACACACACACACACACACACACACACACACACACACACACACACGACATAAAGAAAACCTAAATCAAAAAGACTAAAACTTGTTGTGTGGAACCAGACTCTTCTTCTCTGGGCCGTTGAGGCGCAGTGTCACAAGTGGTTTCCCTCTGGGTTGATTAAAATGACGATGGCTTGTGCTTCACAGATCTTTGCAGATGTTTCTCCGTATGCTGTAGTTATGCAAGATAAGGCAACTGTTGAGCTCTGGGAGGAGGCGAACGCGTTTTTCCCTGCGTGCAGTTGGGTCGGGGGCCACGGGGGAGGGAGGGGGGGGGCAGTCCTGTTTCAGTGGGCTTTGCCGTTGCCGTTCATGTGGCTGTTGTTTGTCTTGGGAACCTCGGTGCTGTAGAGACAGTCGAGGAAGCCTCTGGAGATCTCCGTCACCATGGATCTGTCTGGGATGGACTGGGCCATGCCGTAGATCGCTCCCTGAAACAGCAGGAAGACACGAGTGAGTTGAGCAGCGCACAGTAGAGACAGTAGATTGTCGTGGTGTAGAACTACAGTGGAACTACAGTTCTCATGATGCTTTGTAAACATGAAGTTGCCATGGAGTCAGTATGTTAGCTGTGGACTACAACTTGAGCCCCCTCTCTTTGTTGAACTAGATGTTAGCAGCTCCTGTGCAGATGATCATCACTTTGATACTGAACAAACGTGATGATTCTCAGCAAAGTTCTGGAGTATCAAGTAGATTTATGCAGGTTAATTTGCGATTGACATTAGAGATGATGATATGCACTGAATGTCTGCGTAACATTGAATCTAAAAATATAAGCATAATTCCTCGGAGTTTAGTTTTGACTGAGTCAAATAACTGTATTACTGTTTTTTTGTGATGGAAAACACAGTGGAGTTCCTTATTACATTGAAAACCAAACCTGAGAAATGAAACCAGTGAGAACAGACTGTAAAAATTCATTATTTATACTTCACTGTAATCTGGGGTTTTATTTAATAAAGATTCCACTTTATCTGAAACTTCACATGCAGTTTGTGTCAACTTGAAATGACGGCCTGTGCAGCAGAAAACAAAACGCCATGTCTGCAAACAGCTACACTTTAAATTCATGTTCAGCCCTGGTGATAGATGATCGGCTGAACGGGAAACTATAGGATAAAGAACTGTACTGTGAACCGACTGTAGGTGTGAATTTATTCACTGTGTGTCAGCTCTGTAATAGACAAAAGACAGAAGGCATCATGGTGGTGCAGAATGTAACAGGTTGTCTGATTGTAGAGCATCAGAGCAAAACAGTGAGTTATTTATTCTTAGAACCTGTCAAAATATCACAGCGTGACATCACAGACTTTACAGCTTGGAAGTGTGGACTTAAAAGAACTGCACGGCGTTCTGTGCTGCGAGTTCTTTCTTGTGTTGTAACTCAACTCACTGAACAGTTTTTAGTTATAGTTATTTAGTGGATACAACAATGTCAGGTGTGTAACCGGCGCCATCTCACCATTCCTGTGGTTTTCTCTTTGGGGTTCTTCAGGATGACGGCGACCTGCTCTCTGACATCACGGATAAACTGATCGGCGACCCCCGGCTGGGTGTGCAGAACTGTGCAGCAAATGTGGATGCTGTGACAGAGGAGATCACGACAGTTATTAGTAGTTACTAGTGGATACTTATCACATCATGAAATCTGTGAATCAGTCTCACTTGTTTTACATGTACCTGGATGGGTACTGCAGTGTGTTCAGATTCCAGCCCTTTGTCGTCAGCGCATTAGACAGACGGAAAATATCAAAAACATCTGAGCCTATTGCCACCACTGACACCTCTGGATCCCCGAACACAAACACGCCTTTCATCTTCTGGATTCTGTCAACGAGAAGAAAAGATGAACGGATGTCAGAGGTGACAAGATAAACTATACTGTCTGTGTCTACTTCAGTCTGAGAGCCTCACTCTGTTTTGATTCTGAGTGCTGTGCTGATGATCTTCCTGGTGGCGTCTATGTATCCGTTCTCTCCCATGTGCATCATGGTCGCCCAGCAGGCGGCGATGATACCTCCTGGTCTGGAGCCCGCCACGGAGGGCGAAGCGTAGATTCCCCCCTGCCAGTCTGGAGCCACAAAGTACTGATAGTGACGGTACTTTTTATCACTGTAGAGGATCACTGAGGAACCTTTGGGGGCGTAGCCGTACTGCAGAGGAATGTGACACACACACATAAGCACAGTAACTATAGTACTGTAAGTATATCTTGGGGTCAGATAAGATAAAAATTTAAATTCCATGACTATTGCAACACACATAATTAAATGTCTGCAACTTGTTTGTAAGCCTTGTTTATTAGTTTTAAAAACAAGAAAGAGTCAGTGAAGAAGCAGCCATCTGAAGCGAATAAGCAGCCACTCCTTACCTTGTGCGTGTCTGCAGAGATGCTGGTAACACCTTTTACCCTGAAGTCGAACGGGGCGAGTGGATAACCAGCCTTGGCCATGAAGACAATGAGAAAACCTCCCAGACAGGCATCCACATGCAGCGGGAGGTTGTAGCGCACAGCCAGCTGGAACACACCGAGGGAAAGTGTCAAGTGACATCTGACTTCCCCGTTTTCATTTCAGAAATACATGCAGAGGGGAAAAATCTTTCACTCCTGACCTTGGCCACTTCCTCGATGGGATCCATGATTCCGTGAGGAAACTGAGGCGCCGAGCACACGAGCATGGCTGTGTTCTTGTTGATGGCTCTCTTCATAGCCTTGAAAAAGAGGAAACAATATGAGAATGACTGATGTCTAATAATAGCAGTCAGTTAGCACGTAGTGTCTGCGTGGACTGTATTCTCACCTTCACATCCACTTTCATAGTTTTGTTATCAAGGGGAATATGAACCAGCTTCATCCCGAAGTAATGTGCTGCTTTGTTAAAGGCTGCGTGGACGCTTACAGGCGCAAGGCTGCAAAAAGAAAAATAAATATCATGTGTTCGAACACTTCAAGAAGGAACAAGCCTCCACATAGGGCCTCGTTTCATTCAGTACACCTTACATTTCAGGGTATTTGACGCCTCGTTCGTACGCCATGTCTCTGTACGCCTTGCAGGCCATCAGTATGCTCTCAGTTCCCCCTGAAGTAACCTGCACAAAGCAGAAGTAAAGGTACGTCACATGTGCCCATCTTTGAGGTTCCTGGCTTCTACATTTTGGGAGCGTTTACCGACAGTGCGGTGACTTACTGTGCCGCAGGAGCTGGGCCCGCCTTGGAAAAGCGCGCAAGCCATCCTAACAACCTCTGCCTCCATCTTCCTTACGCCAGGAAAGATGTCAGGGTGAAGTGGATTGCTCCATGCGAAATCTCCATATACCTAACAGCAAAGGGAAAAATATTCAAATATACAAATATTTCCAGACACAGGTTGGCAGCACTTTCATTTAGAGGGATGAACACGACGAGTTTCTCAAAAATGACAAAAAAAAAAAAAGAAACAGAAAATAAAAAAGTACAAATAAAAAAAGTATTCAAGCTTGACCTCGACTATTCATGCTTCATGTTCCAGAGATACAAAGACACGAACCTTCACAAGGAGTTTGGTCAGGGATTCATCGCCCCAGTACACTGCACCCGAAACACATCCTTTCTCCCACTGCACCTCATCTGCAACGACACACTGTCACTGGTTTTCTCCAAAAAAGGTCAGGCAAGTGAAATGTTCTCCAGGGACTGGGCTGCACAGTGTAATGAACCATGAGGGAGAGCTGAGGAAAGAATGACGACTTACTCAGAGTCTCGTACTCTCTGATTTTGTCCAGCACTTGGCTCTGAGAGAGACCTTTAGATGGCAGCTGCTTAGTGTAGCTCATCCCTTCCTTCAGCGTGCACAGACTGGCCGACATGTCATCCAAAGCTTTGTTCAGCTGGCTCTGGATCTGCCATGAAGAGAGGACGGATTTATTTTATCAACTGTCTTTTGATGCAGTAAAAACATTATACAAGTAAAGCAGGTTGTTGACGACAGGGAATAAAAAGGTGAGGGATCAGTGTCTCAGACTTGAACGTGACAACATGTCCACTGTGCTATCAACATTTTATGTAAATTTCTGATAAAGCCTGAAAGTGAGCTCTCTGCTGGTGACATAATGACCAGAAGTAACCGAATGTTATCACCAGAGCATGATGTTAAGTGTGCCAAAGGTCTCCCCCCCTCCCCCCCCCCCCACCCTTGCATGCTGCACTCAGTCATCCAGGAGTGACTCATAGGAGTCTGAGAGACAGAGTCAGTGAACATCTGCTGGGAAAAAGACGGAACAGATTTACCACTGATACTTACTGCTATGCCAACAAAGGGTATTTTTCTGATGAGTCGAAAGCCCTGCTTCTTGATTCGGGATGTGAGACCTATTAGCCAGAGAAGGGGAAAAAAAAAGGCAGCAGCTGTGGTGAAACGCTGGCACACGTTCAACCACAAAATATTAAACAGCTGACTGTGGCCTATAATCACAAGTCAGGATGAAGAGTGCGCCACGAAAATTCGCAGCCATATTGACAAAGCATTTTTATTCTGACGCTGAAAGCTCTGAAGACGTGCAGCTAGTTCGCTCGGAGACGACCAACTTTCACTCTCCGAGCTGTGTTACAGGTGGAGCTGATCCCGCTGCTCAGGAATTCAACCACTGATTGACTGATAGCACATCTAGAAAGTCTTGTTGATTGAAGGTATTTGTCAGTCAGGCACACTAGAGAAACAAGTCCTGGACTAACTGCAGAGCACAGGGGAAGCTTTACCTTAAAAAAGGTTTTCAGTGTAGAGCACCAGAGGGTGAACCTGGTGGCAACAGTTCAGTGAATGTGCCTGCAAATTACAGCATGACTCAAGGAGCTTTGTGAACACGTCCTCTGCAATTTTAGGAGTTCTAAAACTCATTTCATGTGTTATCATCTCTGATTCAGTCTACAGCAGACCTGCTTTGTTCCCATGTGTCATGTGTGATGACTTACTTTCTTGCTGGAAGAGGAAGCCTTTGACCCAGACTGCTCCCAGCGTGGTGATGACCGCCGCTCCGATGATCTGCCACGGCTCCAGGTCGGCGCAGCGCAGGTTGACCTGTCGCCGGCCCTCTTGCAGGTACAGCAGGACCATCTCCTTATACACCTCCAAGGCACTCTGCACGCGCGCGCACACACACACACACACACACACACACACACACACACACAAAAACAAACACACACACACACATTACAATTGAATCAACAGCGTTTCAGACTCACAACATTTTGATTTTGAAGGAAGAAGAGTCAACTGTCAAAACAGTTTATGTTTACCAGAAAAAGAACTTTATCACTCTAAATACACCCGTCACATACGAGGAAGTGTGTTGATGGAAAGTAAGTCATTGTTTGACCATCATATTTCAAAATGGTGCAATGAATTAATTTCATGAGACAAGACGCTTTAATTTAAGAGCCTGCTTCTCACAAGTTCCTATAAATCTATGTACAGATATACATTATGGTAAAAATCCTGCATATTATCAAAATAAAATACTCTGAGTCACGCTCTACATCTTTATGATGACAGAAAAACATCTCACTTTTCAGGAAGAACAACCTGTTAACTAGTTACCATCACAGACCACAAACTTTAGTACTTACATCAAAAGACATTATGAGACCTACAGAGCTCAGGTTCCTCCTCACACGAACACTGTCAGTCAGCTATTCGTTCTCCAGGTGAGAGTGAGAGAACACGCTCTGCTAACTGGATGACTATCACCAGGCTCCTCCCACTGCACAAACCGGCAACAACACATCCAGCCAGCTGAGGGGATGTTTTGCAATCAATCGTGATCAAGACAAGACAGGAAGTTAAAACACCCAGATCTGCACTGTGTGTTTAGTTCTCCACCTGATCACCAATAAATGTTGAAATATTTGACGACGATCAGGATGTAAGTGTTTTTTCCAGCCTGAGTAGCTCTGACTGAGCTTAAATCAGAGTAAACGACTCATGAGGGCCGTTTCATAAGTGCAGCAAAATTATCTTTTCATTATCTCTCCCCTGTGGTGTTTTTATGACACAATAGCAGGCAGCGTGATAGCAAGGACGCTCGTTTCTCCACCTCAGCCTAATCAGATGGAGAAAAGCTTAAGGTTCAAAAGACAATATCTTAAGTAATCACAATCTGTGCTGCCTGATATAAACATCCCATAATAGCACAATGAGGCAAACTCCCCTTGCGCAAAGGAAACACTGTTCATTGTGTCACAAAGTTTCTCCATCTTTGTTCCAACATGAAAGGATGTCAGGTTTTTCAGCCTGATTGTCCAAGGCATCAGCCACAGAGTTTCTTTCTGAGAAAATTAGATTTCTTTTCTTCTTTTATGTGCAGTGAATGCAGCTTTAGTGGAAGGCTGTCAGTGAGACGCTCGGAGCACGGCTGTCATACCTGCCTGTTTGGATAACACGTCCTCATACAGGTTTGGCAAGATGAGCTGCACAGAGACGAGTGGGACACAACGGAAAATATGCCATTAACATGTGTTGTCTGGGAGACTTGACTTGAATGTTCATGATAGGGAGAGTATTCACACGAAAATGTCGAGCAGAGGTGCAAAGAGTATGATTGCTGCCACACGTGTGTCATAAAGAAAAGATTAAATGGTGTTATCTAACATCAGTGCAAAAGGCAAGTCTGCCCCTTCACATCCAGGCCTCTTTCTGTTATCCAACACATTCTATGTCCGTGTTTCACCCTCAGGTCCGCCCACACTTCTCCAAAAACCATTCAGTGCTATCTTTGCCTCAGGAAAACTTAAACCAGGTTGACACAAAGACTCTTGTACCAGCATTGTCCTCCTTCATTGTTGGAGCAGTGGACGCCCATTCCTCTGCTCCCCCTCATACAACATTTGACTATTCTGTAAGGAGAGCTTTTGTTGTCTCAGAGGGGAGGTCATGTTCTCATGGAAATGTACTGGGTGTGAGGTGGCTGCTCCTGGATACATCAAGGGAAAACAGACTCTGAACACAACATCACCACCGCTCGTATTCAAAGAGAGATTGAGGGGGAAATAATTACAGATGCGGTGTATGGAAAAAAAAAAAAAGTTTCCTTTAGCTGCTCTGTAGAGCCTCCGAGTTATCATGACATGAACTGGCATTTCATCAAAATAAAGCCTTTTCCTTCTCCTTCGTCCTCCCTCGCTGATCCTGATGAGTGCACAGTGACAGACTGGAGGTTGACTTTGCACTGACAGCAGATCTGTGTCACAGGAGCCGCCCTCTAGCGCTCAGTCTTTTGTCTGCTGCTGCTGCTGCTGCTGCTGGTGTCTACTATCAACAAAAAGTTGATTGTGCTCGTTTAAGGAAAATCCCACAAATCTCAGCAGCTCTCTGCTCGCAGCATAGAGAGAAAAGCTTTGTTTAAACTTCCTGCAGGTTTATGTTGAACAGGATCTCTAATTTTAAACATTGGCTGCTGCAATAAACAATAGGAAGCAGCTTTAAACCTTTTACAGGGGGGTTATTCTCCACTCTGCAGACACTTTATCATAAAACATGAGGTTTTTCATTAAATAGAAATGTAACATGAAGCTACGCATAGGCAACTTTCTTTTAATATTATAAGTGACTGAAAACATAATGTGGCTGATCTCATCTAAATGTCCCGCTTCAAAGGCTCAAGGTATCAGTGCAGATTAAGTGTTTCTTTTGCAACGTGAAGCTTTGACGGTGAATCTTGCTGTTTGTGGAGCATCACCGAAAGCAAAACAAGTCGGGTCACTGGCTCACTTCACTACTGATAAACAAGTCCTCCCCTCTCTCTCCAAGCGTCTTGTAGCAGCGCTGTCATTGTCCCGTGTCTCACAGTGGAAGTAATGAGCGAAAACAGAGCAAAGTGAAGCGACACCTACCCAGTAATCCATGTCGTCGAGGCTAACTCTTCCCGAAAATCCTCTGTTTGTTGTGTGCTACTCAGGAAAGTGACCTCCCGCAGACTGCTTTGAGTCTTCAGCTGCTGCTCTACATGCTCCTATCACACACAGCAGCAAGCTAACCCTGATTCAGGAAGTAGCCAGCGGCCTGATATAGATGCGCGCCGCCTGCGCATGCGTAGATCTGAAGCTGCTGTGGATAGGGCTAATCATATGGAAGTCTGAGGTTCGTGAGGCGCCGCGTGCTCTGTAGATCCTCCATTTATGAAATAGGAGCGGAGCAGGTTTGCACGCTCACAACTGTATGAGTTAGCGAAGAGCTGATGCTGCGTTCAAAGGGTCTTTGTAACTTCCACTTCCCAGACAAGTCAGAACAGTTAATTAGAGTAATAACGAGTAACCAGGGCCATAGACCGGATTTTAGAAATAGTGAGGCTATGAGTCCAAGTCCCTTCTGCCCTAAGAATGTCTGCCTAGACACACAAAAAATTAAGTTTAATTCTCTTTTTTTCCAAATCATTTTGATGGCTTTTTGTTTAAATTGTAGTTTTACATTTTTGCATTCATTTAACATATTCTTAGCAGCTCCTTATATTACCTGTGAATTTTATTTCTCAACTTTTCATGAGCTTATAGGAACAAATCTATTTCAATCTTTGTGACAATGCCTTTTTCTCATAATCCATCTGAAATAAATAATATAATAATCTCATAATCCAACTGAAATTGTTTATTATTATCCCAGGAAGTGGGACAATTTTCTCAACCCATAGGCTACAGCTAATAGCTAATAACTTAAAGAAATTCAAAATAATCAAATTTGGTGTTGCATGGTTTTCACTGGATGTCACACAGATTTTCTAGGGAAATACCAAATCCTTTAATCCTTTAAACATTTAAATATTAACTTTTTTTGGCCTAAAGTGGTAGAAAAACAAATCAATAATAATAATAAAAAAAATGGTCTGATATCTAATTTGATTAATCCCATGGTATAGAGCTAGTCTGTCTGAGCTACTCTTTTGAGACCAGAAAATGATCATTGATGTGAAGTTGATATCTATCAATGAACCAAGCGTAAAAAAGTGACACTGAACTGGCAGCCGTGTGTGTGTGATGATCTAAAATTTGATAACAGTCATCATTCTGTGGCACACTCAGACTCACTGCTGAGTTTGGTTGTTCACCTTTATTCTACTTATAGTTTCTGTATTTCCGACATTACCTGAAGGCTTCAATTAGTATTGCTTTTGTAACGACGTTAAATGTTGTTTTCTATGTAGGAGGGAAAACAGCGCCTCGGCGCAGCCGAGCAGTGACACTGCAGTAGTAACTCCAAGAACACAGTGATAAAGACAAAGATGCTGCAGATACGAGTGTTTTTTCACTAAGATGGATTCACTACTTTTATTAAGAATTGTTTTTTATTTCTGATATTAATGAAGCAGTTTAACCCTCCACAAAAAGTGACAATCTGCCAAGGATTTCAGTCAAATAATTCTTTCTGATGCAGAATGGATGAACCAACCTTTTTGACAATAACTTATAATCAGTCAGTGAGCTCAGCCTGTGGTGCACAGGGGACACACCAAAATTAAAGACTTAATCTTTCACATTTTTTACCAAAAAGTGTACATTTTAGCTAATTGCAATTGTGATTTTGACACAGAGACACAGAGTGGACTGCCATCCACAAACAATTCATTCTTCTACTGATTTCAGCGTTTACTCTGATTTACTGGAATTGTTAGAAAAATTGCAACAGGTCCACTGGGTCCAAATTTAGAGTTAAAATGACCTATGAAACTATTCTTAGCAGTCAGTGGTAGTTTATGTTTGGTTTATTTTTAAGATCAAACTCAATTGGAACCAAGTTTTTTTCTGCAGATTTGTCAGCAGTTATGTGCAGATCTACTGGAAGTCACTATAGACAAACTCTCAAAAGAAACAAACAAACAAACAAAAAGAGAGAACAAAGGCCCACAAGAGATCTTCTGCTGAATGTTCAGTGGCTAACTTATAGATGTATAGAATGCTTAATGTTAAATTTCTTCTGAGGACTTCATCCATTTAAACAAAATGCACATTTGTTCTTTTTCTCCACAAAGAGCCACTAATAAATGCAAAATTCAGCTTTGTAAGAAGAAGAAAGAAAGTAAATTCTGCATTAGTTTAGAGGGTGAAAGGGGCCGACTTGCAGCCACAGCCCCATTGGTTCTTAAAATCCTCAGTCTTTACAAAAAGACAAACTGTCTCCAAAGGACAGCTATTCCACTGTAATTGGTGTACACTGTCTTCAAAAGCTGAGGTGAGAGGTACAATGCATTGCCTGTGAAAGGAAACTCCAAAGCACATTAAAAGTGAATTACTTCTTGTTATAAGTGTGCTCGGGGTCATTCTGGTCACGACGCGCGCACCTCTCCAAAAGCGCACACGTCTCCAAAGGCGCACTCCATACTTTCTAAAAGGCAGTCACATTGTTGAGGGGTTTCACAAGAGGTGTACATATGGCATCCGGGTTGCAATTAAATGTTTTAAAGATGTTTTTCCTTTCTTGAAGAAGTTTTCTTTTCCTTTTTTTCTCTCCCGGCAGCTCTTTGCCAGAGAGAACAAGAGGAGGGGGGCACATTGAATGGCTTCGCTGCTAGTTTGGGATGACAACAATCTGGTCAGCGAGTTGTTGGACTTTGATTGCCCCCCTCAAAACGTCCTTCAAACAAAAAGCTGAAGACGAAAATAAAGCCCCACCTGGTACCTCTGTTTGCTAAAATAATAATAAATAGATTTCGTTTAATAAATAAGCAAAAGAGACTGTAAAGTGAAGTAGTAGAGGAAGTATTAATCAGGAGAACCCGGCAGGTATCACCTGCTCTGAAGCTTACTCAGTTTATTGTTAAATATTGTTAAATCACTTTTCGTACCAAGTCTGCTCCGATATCTGCTATTTCCACAGCAACTGGCCGCTTATGTTTGCCCATACTTTGCATAACAAGCAGGACACTACAGCACACTGATAAAAATCAAGGAGAGAGACTGACAACTTCAAACCCACACCTGTCCATGATATCCGAATATGGATTTGGCATCAATGATTATTTGTAAAGTGGTAATATTCAGTTTACTTTAGACTTTTCGTGCCTTTTATAACAGCAAGGCACCATCTCCTATCTCACTAGTGTATTTGTCCAGTTTATTGAAAGCATATGGTTATCAGATTGTTCCCAAAACACATATTTAGACAGAAAGTTAAGGAGAGCTTTTTGTGATCCTTTGTTGGCAATTGTAAATCATGTTTGAGCTCTGCCACACTCCCCGCTCCCCCTCACCAGAGCTCAAACGTGTCTGCGTGGTGCCGACACGGTTTACTCATCTTTAACTTCATAAAAGTAAAGTTATATTATAAAACTGTAATGCGCCACAGAGTTGTGGCGATAGTGGAGATGTTTTTGGAGATGTCATGGCGCACAGTTACAGGCTCACCGTACAGAAGAAATCGGGCTTTTATTGTTGTAACACACAACAAGAGCCTTTGTACTACCAGTTCGCACAACAGGTTTCACCCTGTCAGATCCTCTTTGTTAGGTGGCCCCATGCGTAATTGTCTTTGTCCAAATACCGGAGCTTTGCGCTCTAACGCAGTGAGAAAACATTTGTCCAAATGTGTAGCTTTAAAAATAATACTTTCTTTTATATAAGTTATGTTTTCTTATCTAACACAGACATGAGTCGCTCCTTTTAACAACTGTCTACAACTCTCGAGAAGAACCATCCTACAGCAGTTTAAAGTTCTTTAATGCCAACCTCACCAGCTCGTGACCAGCGCACAATCAATAATACGCACCAACACACTTAATAATAAACAATGTTTTTGCATATAATCGTGCAGATGCTGTTGTTTTCATACCAGTTTTCAGTGTTGTGATGCACCTGAAGTCGATTCCAGAAGCCATTTTCCACGTTGCTATGACCACTGTGTGCCATGCACGGCGCGTGCCAGTATTCTGAGTGCGTAAAATGTGGCGTGACAAGGAGCCTACAACTCAAGGACAGAGATGTGATAACATCTGCAAAAGCAAACGCAAACACCATGCTTAACAAATATTTCCATCCATTCAAAAAAAAATTAAAATTAAAAAAAATTAAAATAAAGTTAAGATACCAAATAGTCTCTAATTTCATAGATTTTGTTCATAAAAAGAAACTATAACAGCCTCGTTTAAAAGTCTCTTTATTAAAACAGAGACTTTATGAGAATCATAACAAAGTGCTGCAGCCTTCGGAGCTTCCACTGGAGCTGGACAATAACCATCTACAGTCATACACACGGTAAAATGTTTACAGTGTTTGGTTTGGATGAAGCATTTTCCATGCGTAAAAAGAACCTTTTGTATTTTTCTGGGTTGTGCAACACTGAACACGTGGTGTGTTTTTACCAAGATGTAACAGCCACTGTGAGGTGGAGAGGTGACTGCATGACTGGCAAGATGTTATTATGAAAGTGATAAAAGTTATAATAATAATTCATAAAGAAATCCTCATGGCCACAGCTCAGAGGCAGCAGTGCTCCGGCATCGTGCCTGATTTCAAATCATTGCTTCCAGTATTTTACATTCAGCCTATTTCTAAGATTTCTGGGAGTTGGTGTCTGATATTTATTTTCTATGAGAAAATAAGTTAAATCTCACTCAGAGTGTAAAAAATGATTATCATATTGACGTAGCATTTTGTACTATAAATGTATTCAACCGAACATTACATAGAATACACAAAGAAATACAGTCGTGTGAAGAATGAGAGAGGGAGAGAGGGAGAAGGACGCGCTGCCTGGAAGCTGATTGGTCACTTGACAGGCGCTGTTGATTCAGGCTTCCACCGGGCAAAAAGATAAGATAAAGGCCATATAAAATGACAGAGATGCGCATCCATCCCTCACTGTCAGCTGCCCATATACACTGTCTGCTACAGGAGAGGATTAACAAGGACGACGGACTGTCTCTTTATCCGAACTTCACCTGGCACGAGTACATAAGTAAGTGCAAATATATCCATCCATCTCAAGTTCCTATCTGATGTTACAACTTTACCACACGGTTTTTATAGATAGTAGATGCAGCTACATGCTTATTCTGCCTTCTTTTATTATTTACGTCATTTCAAAAACCTGCAGTGGAAATGAATTGAATCACCTCAGCTCTGTGGCACATTTATAAACATGTTAGAGGATGATGGAAAATAATAAATGAGGATTTTCAGACTGTAAAGACTATTAGACATAAAGCTTCATTAAATGACTCATTAAAATATGTGTTGATGTTTTTATTGCAGACTTTATATATATATATTTATTCGTGGCTGTGTCTTGATTTAACTTTATAATTGACCATCCTAATTGCACAGGATGTCTCCTACAGTGCGGAGCCAACCCGGTGACATGCGCACATCCAGAGACTCAGCAACGCTTCGCGGCTCCGTGACTAAAGCTGGTGCCACTTCAGAGGAAACCTTTCTTTGTAAACTACCAGCACACAGAACCAGGTGTGAGCGGTCCGGACAGCGGGGCAGGCGCAGAATGAAGGCCAACGACCGGGAGCGCCACCGCATGCACAACCTGAACTCCGCTCTGGACGCACTCAGGAGCATCCTGCCGGCGCTGCCCGACGACGCCAAGCTGACCAAGATCGAAACACTGCGCTTTGCCCACAACTACATCTGGGCTCTGACCGAGACCCTGCGCATGGCCGACCAGCACGGGCATGCGGCGGACTACCTGCAGGTGGCGTCAGACCTGAGGAGCCCGGCGAGCGTTTCATCTGCAGAATCTGGTTACGTGACGTCAGCCGACTTTGACCCGAGAAACTCTGACTCATTAGTTCATGAAATGAACAGTAAAACCGGTGCAAGCGCTGAATCCAACACTTTACCTGTCTCCTTTTATTTCACGTCACTATGTGGTGACGTCAATTTCTATCATACTCGGCACTATTGACTTTTTATAAAGTCCATTTCTTTCTATATAGATAGGAAAACTGCTGGATGTTGCGCCTGATCAGTGACGTCGCAGCAGGTGCAAATCATCAGCAGTGACGTCACTGACGGCGCTCTCTAATTGGACAGCACAGCAGCAGTTTATACATACAGCAAGCCATAACTTATCAGTTGAATTTCTCAGCGTTTTGCTTTTGTTGGCCTCACATTATATTCATTCAATGATCAATCAATGATGTAGAAAGACAGGAGAACCGGTTTAAGCTAAAAATATTTATTTGGCAGTGATATTCAAATGTGTCTTTGAGCTATTTTTCTGAATAAAAGTATGTCTATTTATTTAATAAAACTGTAGAAAACATGTGGGCTGTTGGGGGGGAAACTAGTCTGGCTTTCCATTGTTTCCATGATTCAAAAGCACAGAATGAACATGTACAGACAAACATTAAAACACAGCTGAAATAGAAAAGTTTATCAGGGAGAGAAAAATGTGTCATCATCTCATAGTTATTCACGAATTTTCCTTTTACAGAAGCCAAAGTTAATGTGCAAATCAACATTTTTTAACATGTCGTTCTTTATTGTCCTGCCTACCAGTGACAGTACTGAAGCAGAATGCGAGAGAAGACCTTTTTATAGTCTCAGGAGTAGCATGAGCTAAATGTTGTGACATCATGGTGTCCTACAGTGGCGTGCAGTCCCGAGGCTTAGCTCAGTGAGCGCTCTACTTAGGGAAGACTGTGACCACGTCGTAGCCCTCAGGCGGAGTCACTCGCTCCCGTGCGTGCTTCTCACAATAAATCTGGTCCTCCACAAAGAAATGTCCCTTCTGTTTTAGGTTGACGTCGCAGTCTGTGCAGGTGTAGCACTCGGGGTGACGGAACTTGTCCCTCAGCTTCACCACCATCCCCCTGAAGAGCAGATGTAAAGATCACATTAAGCTTGATATACACAAAAGTCTGTTCTTCATATGGCCACTGTAATACTAAATCTATTACACTCATGTGTCTGCAGAAGTTTTCTCCCTTTCAGCCACAAGAGCATTAGTGAGTTCCCACACCGATGTTGGGTGAAAATGTCTGGCTTGCAGTGAGTGTTTCGGGACGTCCCAAAGGTGTTGGATGGGGTTGAAGCCAGGAGTCTGTGCAGGACAGTCATGTTCTTCCACATCAAACTGGGAAAATATTTGCTCATGGATCTGGCTTTGGGGTTGGGTCACTGTTATGTCAATGAATGAGTGGCATGTTTTTTCTTTTACTACAGACAGAGAGTAGAGAGAGATGTCAGGAAAGGAGGGTGAGAGAGATGCAGCAAACACCCCCTCTAACTAGAGACATAGTGGTTGACGGTTCTCAACTTCTAAGCTACATGGCCGCCTTGCATGAGACCATATACAGTGCTATATGTCATATGCCATTTAGATTCTCATATTATATATATATATATATATATATATATATATATTTTTTTTTTTTTTCTTCACAAGACGAATGGCTGAATTAACATTGCAAGAGTTACAAGAAAATAGAATTGTTGATATATTGTATTATCTTTTATTTTATTCCATTTTAAATCTCTAACAACTAGAGTTTGTTTGATGACATGTGGGTGTATAACTATCCCCTAAGTCAGTGTATAAGTCAGTAAGAGCATCTCAACTAGAATGGGCAGTCTTTTGAAAAACATCTGTCTCACATAACAATGTGGAATTTTAGGGATACTGAATCCAAAACAGTAAAGTTCACTCAAAGTAAGAAAAGGTAATACTGAAAATATTTATGGGGAAAATTGAACTAATTAAAGTCATTTTCAACGTGAAAGGAAAAAAACAACTTGGCAGCAGCTGTGAACTGAGGTTTGTCTGGTGGTTTTTACTCAGTTCAGCCACAGGGAGGAGACAAACTCCAAACAGAGACTTCAACACTCTGGGGGCCCTTTGTGTTGCATCACAACACTGTGTCACAGAGGTTTTCCAACTGAAAAAGCACTAAGTAAGTTAAACAGTGTTATCAAACCTCATGAGTCTCCTGAAGGTGGAGGTAAAGCAATGAATTGGAGGTGTGGGTTCAAATGAAGCCATAAATGTGATCTACTTCCTGTGTGCAGTGCATATAAAACACACTATCTGTAAAAGAACAGTACCGAGGAATCATAAAACACTTACACAATCCCGGATCCACATTTGTCACAGACTGGCAGCTTCTCTGCATTCCCCACTGATGAGCCAATCTTTGTTGTGGGTGCTTTCACGCTCCTAAACCCTGATGGTTTATCAGAGTCACCTACAAACATGACAAAGACTGAATGTAACATGCCTTTTGAGCTTTCACTAGTTCTACACACATCTATGTTTCTTTTCACGTGTACTCAGCAATGAGTCATCAGGAAACAAAACCCAGAGAAATCTGTCCTCTAATTAAAAGTGACAGATAATTTGCTCCCCTAAAGCCAGACATTGGAAAGGAGAACTCTTTCATCAGAGTAATAAGCAGGATCCGTACCTGTCTCAAGAATCTCCTGAAGCACCTTGAATGAAGCCGACTGTCGAGGAGGCTCATCAGACTCCTGGTTCTCCTGCAGCATCTTGTAGACTTCTGAATCTTCAGCCACAGGCGGCCGCTTGCCTGCCTTTGATGGATCTGATGGAGATCTACAAAGCAAGTGTTCAGTTCAGTCAGTCTGCAGGAGTCCCAAGAGGCAAAAAGGTCAATCATTCTTCGGCAGCAAACAGCAAACACTGTGTCTTTTCATTATCTCTTCTCTTGATACATAAAGGCAACAAAAGTCCAAAAACATGACAAAACCTGCGGAAAGCTGAGACACAATATTGTCTGGATTTTGTTTTTCTGGATATCATGATACAGTTTAAGTATAGTGTTATATTGCCATCTTTTTCTGGAGTGAACTTTGAACACCTACTCTTACTTGGTCATCATATCCACATTACTAATGATTTGGAAAGACTCTTATCATACAGTCTTTTTGGGAGAGAGCCTAAATCTTGCAAGCTCAATTTTTGCTGCACAGACAAAATTCAGAATCAAAATTAGATGAGAATCAACTTATTCCAGCAGTTAGAAGCCGATCAATCAGTGACCTATGGGGGAAAGATTTCAATCAATAAAATAAATGATTCTTAGATGCACTGTTATTCTTTCTTTTAAGATTAAACACAGGAGCTCGATGATGAGACTTTAAGAGGCATTTAGAAATGAGTTTGTACAGTGAAAAATGTAGCTTCAATGTTAAAGTTAAAAGGTACAAATAATGTTAGGTAATAGTAGATACATCTATTATCATCTATCTGTTTTAACCAAATGCACTGTGGAACATAAGTAATACATCACAATAATAAATATGTTATATGGAACATTAAGCTAGAGCATGTAAGCAACCTTAACCTTAAACTTTGACCCGCTCTTTCTAATTTAAAGGTGATGCTATATGAACACAATTTGGATTCCACAAACTAGAGGAAAAAGGGAGTTGAGTAGGAGCCATGCAGTGTGCAGGCTGGGTCACACAGGCAAAGAAAATACTCCTGAAATACATCTAACATTTAAAAAATCATATTATATTTCAGCCCAGAGTTTGGGGGAAAATCAAGCTGTTGTTGTTTCTACATTAACTATAGAAATAAATAAATCACTGCGTGACTACATGTGCCAGGTGCCAGTACGGTGTCACTGAAAGCCTGGACAGGAGCAACAACTGGCTTTCCATTGTTCCCATGATTCAAGAGGTAGGGTTTGCTCTGTGGTCTGTCTTGACTAAATCTTGACCCTCTTGTTACCCAGCCTTCACTTGTCCTTTCAAGTTCCTCTTACTTGTTGTTGGGCTCACTGGGTGTAGCCATGGTTTTAACTTCGTCCACAGCCGAGTTGAAGTTCTTGATGTTCTCTGAAGAGTAGAGACCAGAGGGGCTGTTGTACTGGTTGGTCACAACTTTGGAGCCAAAACCAGTAAACGGCAGCGCACTCCTGTTGTGGGTCGAGCCGATGTGTTTCACTTCCTGTGAAAATGAGAGAAAAATTGTTCTGTTAAAACGAAAGGTGGTGAGTGCAGGTATTTGTGAAATAATTCACTCTCTGTCTGAAACATGCAACACACGTAGTGCACACTCGCTGCAGTAGTGGTCATAACTTTTTGCAAATGTGCAGCTGATATCATGTGTTATGAATGTTGCTTAACACAACGACTTGTGGTTTTCACTTATTTCATTAGAATTCATTGTTACAACTTTCAAAAAAGAGTTTGGAAACTTTGTTAGACTGAAAATGCAATTTTCTTCTAACACTGCTGCTTCTAGTTTGAATAATTAAATACATGATTTATCATAATATATGACTGTGGACTGTGGCCTGAATTATAGCTAACCAGTGAACGGTCTTTAAAGACACATCATGACACTGGCATGCCATCAAAGTGGGCACATAAATACCAGCAAATCTACTGCATGCTTCACAGTGGAAAGACGGAGATGCCTCCAAATACAGCTCATGCTTCAAGCGTCTGACATCTAAATTACAGAACAACCCAGAGTCTCTGCAAGCAAGTAAACGCACAGAAAGACACTGACAATACTCGCACAGACCAATGTTACAACAGCTTAAAAACAATGATAAAGTGGTTTAAATGTATGAAAAACGTAAAGAGGCATCACAGTGACAGACTCCAGACAAGCGCTTGAGACACGTTATTGTGTGTGTGAGAAAAATACGTAACATCTGTGAAACACACAAAGCCTGTGACACATCACACCGTTTCCTACATGAATTCACACTTCGGCCTCAACTTTCCACTCAGCGGACAGGAACTGAGGCTTGCGTCAGACCTTGGCTGATAAACTACCGTCTCCTAGGAAACCTCCTGTTGGGGAGTAAACAATGACTTCATCATTGGCACTATTAAAAAAAAAAAAAAAAAAAAAAAAAAAAAGGCCCACAAGCCTTTGCGGGCGTGGTGGGAAAGGAATGTGCAGGCTTCCAGAAACTATATGGCTACCTGTAATTGGGATTTCCCCGTTTTTAAAATTGAAATAACAGAGCTGGGGGAGTAATTTTGAAAGCTTAAGTTCTACATTCAGCTTTGATGGTGACACTCACCCGAGGTTCTGATGCAAGATTCATCTTGTACGGATGTGTCTTCCCTTCCTCGGATGAAAGTGGCGACCACAGTTTCGTTTCTGACCTGAGGAAGAAGAAAAAGGCTTGAAAGATGCTATAATCACATAGTAATTATACACACAGTGAGTTTAAAAACAACATGTCTGGATTTTTTTTTCCTGTTCCTGGGTTTCTGTTTTCCTGTGTAGCCGCACATGAACATGATAATATGCCTGTGTCTTTGAATGCAACAGAGCTCTTCTTCTGCTTGGCCTCATCGGCGGTTTGCCCCACCTCACAGTCAACTGACTTTCTCTTAATTTGAACAGACACATTTGCTTCAACCTGCCTGTTGAATCCGTTTCAACATCCCTGCAGCTTGAAATCATCTGCTGCCAGTAGTATGATGTAATGCACATGACACAGAATTACAACAACGCTTAGCATACATACACTCTGCAAACTAAAGATTTCAGTAAAACCAAAGACAGACTCGCCCTTTAAAAAGGCATGAATAAACATAACATTACTTCCTGAACACCTGGATTGTGGCTGAGCTGTCTCATATTACTGTGTTTTTTAGGCCCGCGGCTATGCACATCAGACTGGCACATGTTGCCACCTCCTACCTGTCTATGGAGAGCACCATCTCATCTATGCAGGCCTTGATCTTATTCTGCGCCTCCAAGTGAGTCATGTGCTCTGTCGGCTCTCCGTCGATGGCCAAGATCATGTCTCCGATACACAGGTTGGCCTGGGCTGCTTTACTCCCAGGGGTGACCTACAATACATGAGACTTAATTCATAAAAAGCAACACTCTTTGGGGCTGTATGTGAGCTTGACATAAGGTTTAGTCTTTTTGAAAGTGAAATTCTCAGGAGTCTTTCACACCCTTTTAAAATATTTTTGAAAAAATGAAGAAAAAACACACAAGCATTTAATAACTTACAAAGATAACCTTTTACAGATGTGAAACACAAATTTAATTTAAAGTCAAATACATGCTCGTCCTCCCATTCCCACACTTACTTTCTACAAGCCTTACATCCAGTCAGAACCTACTGCCACTCCTCCATTTAACTCTGACCCCAAAGGACCCTCACACACATTTCTTTAATTACAGTAAACACTTGCAGCGAGGTGTTTTGAGTCAGTGGCTCAGGCTGAGCACTGCCTCCAGGGGAGCCTCTCTATTGAAGATAAAGGCTCCAGGCTGGAAGCAGGGGACGACTATGGCACAGTCCAGGAATTCCTAATCACTTTTCCATGGGTGGAGTGGACTGACCACAGTAACAACATTTACAACAGGAGCAGCAGACTCCACTTAGTACACAGTCGAGTCATATCGTGGTTTATAATTATTGCCACAGGAGTGTCACACTATAAAACCTGTATGATGCTGTCTTATAAAGCTTTGTATTGATGTGTACAACTATGTTGTGGTAAAGTAACTTAGAGGAAATAGGATGTATTAACACTGAGGGATGTCAAAATAAAGGACAGTTCAAATTTTATCCTCCAAATTATACTTTTACTTTGAAGTTAGGAATTAAAGAGATAAGATATGAGAGCTCAGGTTCATATGAGAGTCTGGTATATATTCGACAGTTCTCACTTTGTCTAACACGAAAAGTTACGCTGAAAGCTCTGGTTAAAGAAAATCATAAAAATGATCTTGTATAATGTTATGGGGCTCCACAAACCACCACATTTGTATCTGGAAGTCTCGAGGTAAAACACTAGGCAGGTAAGAGGATAGCGACACTGTAACGTTAGCTAACATTAGCTAAATTAGAAGTGACACTAGTCTCGCTTCTGTGAAGTAACGGTCGCCTGTTTTAAACATAAGCTAACGTTAACTCTGTTCCTGTTTGTCTGTTGTCAGTGAAGTCGACAGAAGACAACGAGAGGTGAAAGTTTCGTAGGGACAAGCCCAGGTGCGGTTACACCACTTGATAACAATGCAGCAGCTAACAGTAAAACTAACTTACCCGGGAAATAGCCAGGGGCTGCTCGAAGTCCTTTCCCCCAACGAGCCTGAATCCCCAGGGTCCAGGACCCTGCATTACCACCCGGACAGGCATAGTGTTAATGTTGCTTTGTTTTCTTTAAACAGAGCCGACTGTAGTTAGCTTGTGTTTAAAGATCTGTGTCAGACCACCAGTCAACCTCCTGCTGCATACGACATGTGCAAAGATCGATAGTCTGTAGTTGGAGCCAGGCTACAGCATTAGAGGAGTGGGCGGCCCCTCAGGTTACAGTTGGACGAATAGATTTTGAAGTTTCCTCGCTGATAAGTGAGAGACCAAAGATCGCGTATTAAGAAGATGGATCACTCAGCAATGTGTGTGCGGAAGTGGGCCAAGCAACCAGTAACAACAGTAAAACTGAAGCAACTGTAGGTCAAGACTGGCAATGTGCCTTATTTTTCTCATTGTCAATTAATTCCATGGTAATACAAAAAACAACAACACTGAATTGATCCTATTATTGTCTAAGTAGCCAAAATCTAATATATCTTATTCGTCAGAGCTCCTGTCACGTCCAAAAACTATTAAAAACACATCAGTGAGCCACACCATTGCACTGATTGCAAACCATTGCAGTGACATGTTACCTCAATAGGATGAACATGGGCCCTGTAGTTTATAACTTATAATAAACTGCTGTAGAGCAGTATATGAATAGTCCCCAACAAATGCATTATTTACTCCTGTTTGAGTGATGTATGATAAAAATTACAGTGACCTGCTCTTTTAGGCAATTGATTATTTAAAATGTGAAACTAGACATTTATCCCCTGTTTAAGCAGATGTACGTATTGAGCAGAAAGAAAGGGTTGAGTCTGGATGCCACAAACAGGGAAGAATAGTTAAAAAGTATTAAGAGACAGGTTAAGGAAATATCTGTTTTGGTCTTTATGGGATTTATTGACTCAAGAAAAACATAGAGTAATGTCAGCCTTGGCCTTTGAACACAAAAATAATGGAAACTATTACTTCCAACTTCTGTGTTTTATTGTGTCCTGATAGAAAATGACAGAACTGGAGCAAACATAATTCTTGCCTTTACTTTATCGACCATTCTTTTCGTAGCAGGACACCTGTGTGTCATTGCTTATTTAAAAATCCATGTATAGTGTCATCTTCCCCTAAGCGCTTGTTTGTCTAACTATATACATGGTAAAAACAGGCATGTAATGACAAAGTATTTATAATTCAATTTTGTAAAATCTCTGGTAGCCAATAAAAAGCAAAAAATAAAAAATAAAAAATCCATCTATATTCAGAGTAGGATGGCACATCAACTCCAAATTCAAATCTTTGTTTGACTGTTGTTGACAGTACTTTGAAACTGCTGTATGATGATCCAGTCTGGGTCATAATTTTGGCTGATTAGGCTGTTTGTTATATAAATAAGATCAAAACCAAGCTGCAGAAAGACACGACTCAGGTTGACTGAAAGTGAAAAATCTGTGCCTACTTTCTTTTTGTGTCAACCACTAATGGATTTCCATTATTCAGATCCTGGAAATTGTAGTCCATGGGGTCAAATGTCTAGTCTAATGTCTAAAGTTTAGATAGTTCCACATAGATGCAGTTCCCTAATAAACTTAACAATGGGTGGGCAAATCTCTTTTATCAAAACATAATTCAACTTTGTCTGGGGTCAAAAGTTTTTCTCATGAATAATACTTATCAGCTGATGGCCCTTAACTTTCGATGTCATGAAACTAGCAGGGCAGAGTGATCCCTCTTCATTTTTTTGCACCTCTCAGATGAGCTCCAGTGTTTGTTTTAGGGATGTCTGCCTGCCGGTACGTCACCGTGTTATATGCGAGCTTACCATTTATGGTAGAGCTAAATCCCAGGATGTGGAATGTGCCGCTCCCAGACCTTGAATTCCTGCCAGAGGAGCTCAGCTGAAAGTGGAGAGAAAAACCCCAGACGGACTGAATGAAACACGTCCTTTCTTGTGGGGGTTACATGCATCTACAGCAGGCCTTCAGGCATACCAGTGAAGTCCTTCAAACTGCTTGTTTTAAAGTGAAGTTCTTATTATATAACATCTTTTTAAATGAAAAGTAAATCTGCTCCTGACTGTCAAGGCTGTAAAAACATATCTGTCAACATCATCACCTTAATGGGATTCGACCCGTCTGACATACATATGCTGCTCCACACAGCTGCCAAAATAAAAGCCTACCAGTTAACCTGACTGAAGTTTTCTTCTAACATTCATTACAAGCTTATTTCTACACCAGATCTTAAGGAATAAAACAGAAAAAACAACAAATGGTTTAAATGGTTTATTAAATATTGCATAATACCGAAGTCACAGCAGTGTATAGTATCTTTATTTTTAATATTGTCAATGTAACAGCACTGCAAATTGAAGCAAACAAACCAAACCTGTTGTGGGTTGTGCGTCCCATTAAACTAGTCCATTCTCATGATTATTAATCATTAAGATGAAGCATCGTGTCACACTTTTAGGTACTTGCACAGTAACTGACAAGTTCTTAGTAAATATTTCTCCCGCCACATAGACTGGGACTAATGGGAAAACCATGGTTACAGTAAATATGTAATGGATACATTTCAGTGATACTCCAAAAAAAAATTTTTTTAATGAAAATGAGGCACAATTTAATTTTGCATCTAACATAAGGCATTATGATCCTCACAAATGGCAGCGTAATGTTCATATGCATCAAACTTCCTGTGCTCAGTAACGCTCCACTCTGTGCTTTGCCAAAAAAATCCTTCGGGTAAATAAACTGCTGCAAGTAACTGAGAGCTCAGTCTGATGCTCCCATCGCTTGCAGTCTATTTTTTATTATTTTACATATTTACACTCCTTCTTGTGCTGCGCTGCTCGTTAGTCTGTGTGTTCATTCATGATGAAAAGACATTCAGACATTTTTTTTTTTTTTTTTTTTTTACAAATCATGTGTACACAGCCTGCGCCACATTCATATATTCATACATTCATACATCCTGTGATGTTTCATGCAGCACAATATCACAGAAACCATCTATAGTGAGTTGTGTTGTGACTAAATCAGTGACTGTTTATTTGTCCGCCATACAGTATAGTGTTTTTCAGACACTGCTGTTGTTCTGTCAGGGATTTTTGAACAAGCTTACAGGTCGACAGACTCCCAGCCAATCAGCACATTCATGAGGATCTGGAGTTACACAGGAACAAAAAATGTTTAGCCAGCGGTGGAGGGAAAAAATGCTTTTGTGGTGTAACAAAATACCTGAACATTATATCAGTGCTATACAAGCAAACACACAATGAAGTGTATTATATTATGTGTTTTATCTTGCTGAGACAATACTCTGTCGCCGATGATGGCAGAATTGTCAGTGGTGATGTGCACAGGAACAAACACCTGATTCTGATGTTTGCTGATGCTGAACAGCAAACGTCAGAGAGGATGAAACACTGATTGCTACTGAATGTTGTTAAATTAATGCACTTCATCTATTATTAAACTTCAAATATCACTTGTATGTGTGTTGGCCACATACACAACATTCAAACCATGTTCCAATCAGGTCATCGTTTATCATCACTGCACAACTGTTGCACATTCAGATGCAAAAAAAAATACAAAGATATAGTAAACATACGCTTTGAGATCTAGTGAGTGAGTGTTACTGTTTTATGTCTCTTTATACCACTATACTTCACATTATGTTTCAGATTGTGTGTATTCAGGCGATTATAAAGAGCCAGGATAGTCTGGCACCATTTGATTGGAAATGTGTGGATCTGGCTTCAGCTACTCAGAGCTTCAGATAGCTCCTGGTATCAACTAGACTGACTTTAAAATACTTCAGTAGCACATTGCCCTACAAACAACACCCATCTGCTGCTCCGAGCAGGTCATAACAAGCAGTAAGAATTATTTGCACGTACTATCTGACAGCTCTGCTAAGGATTGATGAGCACACATTGCAGCGGTTGATGACATCAAGGAATTTGATGAGAACGCAAACAAAAGAAAAACAATAGCTTTCATCTGTGCATGTGGAGGAGATACTCTGACAGTGTGTGTTGCCGGAGATGTGGGAGCTCTGTGCTCCGCGGGACGATGGCTCTGATGCTTTGATAGCAGAATTCAAACCATCAGGGAGCGATTGAAGCTCAAGGAGCAAAAAGTTAACCCTGTCATCACTTCTGTTTTCTTTAAGCTAAATGCAAATATAGAGGCGTTCGCTGATAGTATTTCATGCTCCGATTTGATTTGTCGATCTCTTATTGATGTTACTGTGCATGCTGTCCTAATGCCGACCTATATATGCTATTATGTGAATCATTCCACCAACTGTGTTACCCAAGTTGTACTCATTACATATGAAAATATGTAGCCGTGTCTGGAAGGCCTCTTAAAGTTTTCTGTACACATTTACATGACTAAAACATACAATCTTGCCAGGAAGGGCATGGTTAAAATCTCAATATGCCTTTAAAAATCAGTACGATTATTCTCTAAGACACCTTGTTGGCTTTCATTTAAAACATTAAATAGCTTTTTGTGTCATCACTGATTAATCTTCTGTTATCTTGTTAGGTGGGATCTCCCTAAAATAACCAAACAGGAAGTTAAGTGCTACCACGCCTGTCCTGTAGTTGAGCTGGAGCCAGGCGTCTACCACCAGCTACCTTACAGGCATCAGCAAACACAGTCGACTTTTACCTCAGCAGAGGGGGTATAACAGGACAGATAAATAGTTTCTATTTGGATACACACAGTTTATCGTCACTGTTCTGAGACAATCAGCGCAGTCGATCACTTGCTCTGCGTTTCTGTTTGATGTGGTAACTGAGAAAAGGAGAAACTAACAGCACACTTCAACATTTTAGTGTTTCTAGTCAAACACATGACTGTAATAACTTTTGTATAACAACCTTTGGATAGAAAATGAAGGCAATACTTAACCGGTATCGAAAGCTTTTGGGTTACTCTGAGTTGTGAATGCTGCAATGGTCTTGACAGGCAGCCAACACTGACTGAAAATGTGAAAGAAAGCAAAACAGATTCTAAAGTGTCTTTGTATATAAGGCGTAAACAACTTCACCTCCAAGGGACACTGAATCAACGTCATATTCTTGGATCTAAACCGGGGGAAAACTGTCTGTGGGACCAGAGTACAGCAACATTTAAACTTGATCTGAACACTGAAGGTTTTTCTTTTGAAACTTAAATAAAAAGGAAGTGATTTTTTTCGATTTGCATCATACTTAGCCAATCATGTTAAACACCCCTGATCCTGAAAGGTAGCTCATGACAAATAGCTCCAAACTCCACATCACACTCAAAAAATACATTCTGACTCCTCCAAAGTCCAGTTCAGGCAAAAAGATCCTCTCCTTGATCCATCAACACTGCTCTGCTGCCGGCCTGCTACATAAACACTTGTGTACTGTAAAATCACGTGGACAAAATGGAAGCTATTATCTGTACAATAAAAGCTAGTTTGTGGTCGGTTTTCACAGAGAAATTCCACATGTGGAGATGGACGTATTCTTGTCAGGAAGCGTGTGAAGTGTGATGAAGGTGTACACCATGCTGAGGGTTTGGGCAGTGAGCCGTCTCCGTCCTCTCCTCGTGCAGTTTGACATACCTCAGGCCGAACCGATCACTTTCCCCAGACAAAACGGATTCGCCTGGCTAAATGACTATTCTAACCAACAGCCATGCGCGATAGTAATGACTTCCCAAGCTTGACAGGCAACCGTGTGTTACAGCCACATTAGATATCTTTACAGTTTCACCTCCTTCACGTAATTCCCCGGGAAAGTCCCAAACTGTTTTGTCCTCTTCGAGGTACCTGTAGAGAAAGAGAAAGAGAAACTCTGATCAGGAAAAAAGGAAGTGAAAGATTCACATTTGAGCTATATTTGAGAACGTCCACGGCACTCAATCATTCTCCGTCATTCTTTAGGAACCCTATATATGGAAGGATGTGACACAGTGAAGATGGCTCTACTTCTCCAGGAGGCCTGAGCATTGCACATTTCAAGCCTGCAGTCCTTTGCTGTCACACTGCCGAAACCCTATATGGATTAATGTGACACAGTGAGTGTGACTGCATGTCTGAAGAATCTATCCGGAGGCACATACCGACAAACCAGCCGTCATCGCACTTCTCCATGACGCTGACGAGATCTCCCTCCTGCAGCTCCAGCTCGTCGTCGTTCTGCGGCACGTAACTGTACAAAGCCTGGAAACTGGAGCGGGGGTACAAAGATAAACTGGTAAACCCGCAAAAGCTGAGAGGACTCAAAATATGAAACTCGGAAAATTTAAAGCGTAGGTGTCAAACTTAAAACACAGATCCTACTCACATTCCACAGTTAAGACGACTTGGCTCCGGACTGCTGCTGTGGGACTGGGGTTGCTGGGAAATGATGAAAGATTGTTTACTGGGGTGGGGGTGCAGTCTATGGACAGAGTCATGAGGGTGGTGGGACAGGGTGCTGCAGTACCTCACCGAGGTCTCAGCTATATTCAAGATCTCATTACACACTGCTTCCTAGTAGTGGTAGTAGGTGAAGTCGTCAAGAGAAAAGACAGACAGCGGGCCCACACCGAGTGTCCCGGAAGAGGCCGAGGTGAAGTTGAGGGGAGGAGGTGAGGAGTTAGAGAAGGCGGGGGTGGGGGTGGGGGGGGAGACGAACGGCGAGACAGGAAGGTAGGTCCAGTAAGTAGAAAGGAAGAAAAGGAAGTGATCCGGAAAAAGCCAGGAGAAAAAGCGGAGGAGATGTTGGTGGAGCCCGGGAGGAGACGCATGAAGAGGCAAGACACCAGAGTGAGAGCATGTAGACAGGAAACATGAAATATTAGTTCACTTTGTAGAAGATAATATTCAGTATGAACATGCAGTATTAAAGGGAAGGGAAGGTACAGCTGAAAGGAATATTTGGACATTTAATACTCTTTTTCTATTTCTTGCTGAGAGTTAAATGAGAAAATTAATTCCACTCTCATACCTGTCAGTTTAATGTGAGGCTGAAGCCAGCAGCTGGTTAGCTTAGCTTAGCATAAATACTGAAAACAGGGGGAAAACAGTGTAATGGCAGTGTAGAGGTGATGAACACAGCTGCCCATTTGGTGACCTTCTCACTAGATTTGGTGATTTTCAGGCCTCTTTAATGATTTTTTATAAATCCAGTGAGCTTTTAGTCAGTCTTTAACTCCTCTCCTTGGAAATGAGTCACCAGTATTCCTCTGTAAACGTGCTCTCATGTGGCTGTGGCTCTCTGCGACCAGTTATCAGCCACATGCAGATGTGAAGGAGTTGTTTGTCTGGGGAACTCCTTTTTTATTTTTTGTTGTAAATGATTTAACTTGACTATTTAAGTTTTATTTTTTTCCCCTTGAAATACACAGAGTTTACAAGAGAGAGTTTATTCCAGTGTGTGCATACTCTCTGTTTCTGACACTTCAGCTCCACTCTTGTAGCTCTTGTATACGCGTATGAAACCAGGGATATGCACATGGCATAATCTAGCAACATCTAGAAAGGTTTTCAGCAGGTTTTGGCTTCTTCCTTTTGAAAATAGATGGCGACAATGGCGATGACAAGACTCGTACGAAATCGTATGACACAAAAGCCCCCACATCCTGTTTCTTTTAATGGATTAATCAAATAAGATATAACGTGAATTACTGAGCTTCAGACGTGCCGGTCTATGCCACTAAGCTGGCTGCTGCCTTCAGCTTCATACTCAACAGACAAACATGAGAGTGATATTGATCTTCTCATTTCCCTTTAAGCAAGAAAACCAAACTGTGTCTATTTGCACCAAGGTGAAATCATTGTAATCGTCTGCCAGGCGCCTGTTAAACACCACTACAGCAGAAAGGCTTTAGGAGGCCAGGTGAGACAGTATTCTCTTAGTAGTTTTAGATTATTTTTTATTATATTCAGTTTTCAGTCAGAGTCTGTTTAAGTTTAGGCACCAAAACGACTTGGTTAAGTTTAGGAAAAGATCAAGGTTTGGGTTAATAGACCCTTTCACAATGTTAACCATGTGTTAGAAAACCTTTCTGCTGGAACTTCTCACTGCAGTGGTCCAGCAGAGCCTAAAACCTGGGTATAAAAAGCCACATTGGCTATCTGCCCCAGGTGCAAATAGCATTGTTGACTACAGCCACCTGGGTGCTTGTCTCTCCCATGCTATATGCACCTGAGTATAAATAGCCACATTAGCTATCCACCATGGGTGCAAATAGCATTGTTAGCTACACAAACCTGGGTGCAAATAGCATCTGCTAATTTTATTTCCCCAAAATATCGACCTATTCCTTCAATAGGAAAGGAAAGTCCTCCAATAGCTCACATGTCTAACATGTAAACAGAAGACACGGTGGGAGTTAAAGATGATGACAGTCAAATGGATCGTTGGAAGTGATGGGTTGTAAAGTTAAACAGATAATGAAGTCACTTTACAAACTTTACAAACTTCACATTATTTTTGTAAATCTCCAACGGAGACCCAAGGAAACTATGTACCACCTTACCGCAAATGAGTTTACGTTGTTGTTATCCTGGATGTCAAACAGCATCACAGGGCTTCTGGAGCTCCGTCCATGATGGTCGACCTCATTCCTCAGAAACTGCAACAAAAACATCACATCAGCCTGGACGTTTCAAAAGTAAAGCTTTTCTCTGGCGGCAGCACCTCATATCCACCTGCTGTAAATTCTTGTCATACTTCAGACACAGTCTTCCTTGTAAGTTTTGAAATAGAAGCCAACATGTGAAAACCATAAATACTCACTAATAAATATGTCACTGTCCTAAATAAACCTCCAACCTCCAATGTCATCCATGTTATGACACCTCTGAACAGAACAACAACAACATGCAACCATATGCTGAGTTTTATGAAGACAAAGTAACACGAGCTCGCATATAAATAAATCCAGGAAATGCAAGCACGATAAGCACGGTATCTCCTCTCACAGTCCTTTACAGTTACGGGGAATCTGAAACAGAGCTATATAAAACAGACACACTGTAAATTTGCATGTTAGTAGAGCACACAACAACATGCAGACTTGCAGCCTTGAGCAGTGTGACGAGGTTTAACTTATTCTGCCTTTACTAAACCAGCAGATTCACCCTCCAACGGGCTCAAATCAACTTCAGGTCAAATCTACGAGTTAGTCACGTCTTCACTTCTTCACCAAACTCTGTTTTAGGGATCAAACTGTGGCTAAAAGCCCATGTTCCAGAGTGAGCCTGAGATGCAACACCACACACCATGCAGAAGATACCTCTGCAGGGCTATTTCGCCTGCTGCCCGGGGCTGCGCGGCCCCTGTCCCCCTCTGTGCCATCCCCCTCTGTCAAATCCTTCTCCCCCCTCAGCCAGCCCTCCAGCACCGGCCCGCCGCAGGGGCTGACGCTGCGTGAGAGACGTGGGGAGGGAGGGGAGAGCAGGAAGTCCTCTCCCTGAGGTGGGGTGAACGTGAGGAAGGGAGTTGTGGAGTTGGGTCTGGGAGGGTAAGGCGGGGGTAAAGGGGAGGCAGACGGGGAGGCCATGGGGGAGACGCAGTATGGGCTGCCGGTGATGGGAGGCACGGGGCTGGCAGAGTAAGGCGGGGGCAGGTACTCGCCGCAGCGGTAGGACACGGTGGGCAGCGGCGGCAGGGGAGGGGTGGGGGCGGCAGGAGGGCTCCCTCCTCCCACGGTCAGGGAGATCCACTCAGAGGAGACAGCGTGGACCTCAGGGGACACGGAGCGGCGGGGGGAGCGAGGGAGGGGTAGAGGGGAGGTGGTCAGGCGATTACGATAGAGCTTTACAGAGCAACATGATGAAGGAGATGGAGACAGAGGGAAGAAGAAAGGATGAGAGACAGAAAAGGAAAATGAAAGATGAAACAAATTGAAACAAAAATTGAAATGAAAGGTGTTTTTTCTGGATTCAGTCCCGTCCGGCTCAGAGTCCTCACCTGTGGAGAAGCATTGGTGCTGCGCTGCGGTGACTGGCTGACAGGAGGGTCGGGATAGTCCACCCCGTTCTTGACGCGGGGTCTTCTGTGCACCTCTACGTAGGTGACGGGGAAGATGCCTTGGCGGTTGGTGCCTGCGATTTTGCCTTCGTACCAGTTCTCATCAACTCTACGGATTAGCGTGATCCTCTCCCCCTGCACATGTTCAGAACATCGAAAATACATAATGTTCAGTTGGATAAAGGTTCAGGACTAATGACAAAAGCGTTAAAGTATCAGTGTTAAGAAAAAGTTAGTTTTGATTCATTCCCACTGCACACCTTTCTGAAGGACATCTCCACCACTGTGTCCCCGTTGAAGTTGAACCGAGCGACAGCCTCTCCATATTCCAGCACCTGCACCGGGGCACTTTTCTTTGGCTGGGCTTTCTCTGTGGGGGGGAGGAGCTGCACAACAAGACAAATAACAAAACTGACAATCCAAGAAAGAAAAAAAAATGATTCAAATTTTGGCTGGGAAAAATAGTACTATGTAAAATATCTTTAAAAATGCAGTAACAGAGGGCAAAGAAACTATTTCTGTCAAAAATATGAATTACTATGTCCTATATATTTTATTAAACAACAACGTCTGCTGCCAGCCATCCTTCAAGAATCCTCACTGCGAGAACAGAGAGGCAGAGAGAAGCCACGCACCTCAACGTAACTTCGGGGGAAAATACCAACTCGTCCATGATGTTCCCCTTCATACCAGTTCTGATCCACCTGTCGAATGATGTACACGATGTCTCCCTTCTGAAACGGCAACTCTCTGGAAATGTTCCAAAGAGATTTGAGACTCATAAGAAATGGAATAAACAACAAACTGTTAAGAGTGTGATTTCATGCAGACTGTCTGTCTGTCACTGACTAACCTATCTGCTGACAGCACAGATGGTCACACTCTGGTAGCAGTTACATTGTAAATCTTTTCATTATGATTTTTCTCAGATTTTCTGGGCCCGCCTCTTCGTCAGCCACCACGCCAGTAATCATTAAAGTCATATCTACTCTGCTTGTAAGTAAACACACAGGGTGGAGGCTGGGTGGAGTAATGACTTCACTGTCGCACTGGATTGCAATAAACCGTATTTACATACGAATTCTGATCATTTCCACTTACTTTAAAGTTTCAGCTCTGAAGTCAAAGCGAGCCATGGCTGGAGTTCTCTGTGGAGATACAAAAAGGAAACTTGAGTCACTTTTATTGTAATATTACAACTACATGAATATTCTTCTCAGTGTTGTACTGAGTCAGTGAAAGTTTTCCAAAAGACTAAATTCTCTTCTGTCTCTCTTTGGCTGTTTTCCCCTCTGTGCTTTGTCATTTATGTATACGAAGGAAAAGATCCTCTGGCATTTGTTGTGAACTGTAAATCTGCCTGACTTGTCCTTTCCGTGCCCCCTCTGTACAGAAATATTCAAGCAATGGCAGGAATGATGTGCTTGTGACTGACTGGGTTACTTGTCCTCTGGAGCATGCCCAGTTAGAAGCTACTGTGGGTTGTTTACAGTCAGGCGTGTCGGGAGGCGTGTTGGGAGAGCAGGCACACCTTGGTAAACACAAGGGTGCAACTAATACAAGCTTCATGATCTAGATATACAGGTAGAGAACAGGCTGCCCTGTGGAAGTCTGCTCAACCACTCCTTCTATTACTGCTCGGAATATTTAACCCGGAGGAGAAAGCCATCTGTGTCTGCAAAAATCCTGCTGACAAGCCTTTGTCCCCCCCTCACCCCCCACCTCACACACAAACTGACACAGCATCTGTCATCTTCGCTTCCTGCTTACAGAAGGATAAGACACAGCCCTCTATTGTACCTCCACGCCTGATTTCCTCTTCTCCGCGTTATCTGTGATGTTGAGCAGGTCTCCGAAGCGTTCGTTAGTGATGAACTGGTGGTGCGTCGGGACAATGCCCGTGTGCCGCCTGGACGCCGTGTCGGCTTCTTCCTGTTCCCGCTTCAGCCGCCGCTGCTCCTCCAGGATTTTCTGCAAGCAGGAAACCATACTGAACTGCTTGTCCCCTCCAGATATGGGTCTCCTCTCCTCGTTTATTCATGTGACACAGTCTTTGTGATGTATAATATATGATTTCCTCATTCATAACACAGCTCTCTTCGCATAAATATCGACAGTGAGGTGTAATTAATGAAAGTTTGGCTTAATTGATGAGGAAGTTCACCTCTTTGTCTCCATGACGCCTCCGCAACACTTCGTCCTGGCTCTCCCCGTGAGCTGGGGACGAGTCTGGAACGGAAACAGAAAGAGGATTACACTGTGAAGCAATGTCCTCGTCAACCTCAAGGCAGATCACACTAATGAACGAAAATTTGCAATAATAATAATAAGATGATGATATTGCAGTCAATTCCTTAATCCTCCTCCTCCAGTGAACACAATCATAATATATAGGATAACTACTGTACAACCACGCATGCTTTAAATGAACACCAGAATCTCTGCAACACTAAAACAAAATGCACACACACGCACACACACACACGCACATATCCAAAAAGCCAAATGTAAATCCTGCATGCACATAGGAATGAACACAGAATGACCCAATGTGTGTTCATGAAAAAAGCAAAACAATGCAGGACGGAAAAATATGAAATCTACTGTATTTTGGCCAGAAGAAAATAAACATGACGTCATGGTTTTACTGATCAACCAACCAGCATCCATTAGTTTACTGAAGTTTCATCTTATTAGCTGTTATTTAAGTTGGCTTCCCACACCACCATAGATGGTGAGAAACAGCTATCAATGGTTCAGGTTTGTTGTGTCTGATGCTCCCAGTTCTGGCTGTTATGTTAAAAGACATCAAAACAGGAAACATCCCGTTTGACTAAAACAAACCTTTCATGGTGAGAGAATGAAAGATGGCAGATGTGAACAGTCCCCAAAAAGCAGAGAAAAATAAAATAAAATAGAAATACAGACATGGTGAGGCATCAATTTGAGAGAGCGTATGCAATGTTGTATCATAATATCCTGCTTAAACATTACAGATGAATGCTGGGATTGTAGTTTAAGGGAAGGCTTGCAGGGTCAAGATTTGATATGAAACACAGAGTACTGTCTGAATCAGTGTAATGCTTACGCAGGCTCTTGCACTCTCTTGCATACAACTCAAATCTGATGTCACGAGGAGATATATACGTTACCAAAGGCTGCCTGAACCTCCTACAGTGAGGTGTTTTGAAATGGAAGAGCACCAAACAGCACACTCAGAATGAGATGGAGGCTTCCCTGTCACTTTGTAAACACAGCACACAGACTAGAGATGGAGGGTGGCGGCGTCGCTTTGTGGAAGAAAAAGGGACACGAGGTGAAGAGAGAGTCGGGATAAATGAGGAGAGAGGAGGGTGACAGTGGTGAAGGGATGGAGATAGCCACCTCTGCGGTGAGCTGCCAGCGGCTGCAGTAGGTTCCCGTTGGCGTCCAAGCCCTGCCCGTTACTCAGGTGGTCAGTGTTGCCTCCTTCTCCGTTACCCAGCCTCTCCAAGACCTCCAGGGAGGACAGGCGCTGAGGGATCAGAGGTCTGAGCTCAGGGGACAGACTGCTGGGCCTCTGGGTGCCCATCGTCACCTTGGTGGCTAACAGGGTTCTCCGAGTCTGGTGGGGCTGCAGGTTCCTCCGTGGCCTGAAGGGAGCGGGGCCCATGAGGAAGAGGTTTCCAGGCAGGGTGGTCTTCTTCTCTAGAGGTGGGGGCTTCTCCTGTTGGCTCGTGGCTTGCTGCCTCTCGTGCCTGAGGATGGTGGTGAAGCGCGTGTAGGAGGCTGGGCAGGAGCCTTTGCATTTGCTGGGTTTGAGGAGGAGCTGGTGGTTGAGGTGGTGCAGGAGGTGGTGCTGGTGGTGGTGGTGGTGGAGATGGTTGTGCTGCGGGGGGGATGTTGTAATCAGGGCTACGGGACTCTTTGATGCACTGACATTTTGGTGGATCAGTTCCGGGGAACTTTTACTGAAGATCTGCTCGACCTCGGCCTCGGTGTTGGAGGGAGACTCAGTCCTGATGTTGTATCCGTCCTCTGAGGAGGAAGCGGCCTCCTCCACCGTCACACTGCTCGGTGACAGGGCCTCCTCCCCAGAGCTCTTGTCCTCTGCCTCCGCTGGGGAGCAGGCATCTGTCTGGGTGGCATCGGCCACCAGCAGGGACTCTGCTGACACCGCAGACGCCATGTAGAGGTGGGCGGGCGTGTGGTCGGGGCTATGGCTGTGGCTGGAGTGCAGGGTGGGCAGGGAGGAGGAGCGGCTGGGTGCCGAGCCGGTCCGCTGGATGATCATTTCAAACTCACTGACCCGCGACGACACCGCGTCCCGTGGAATGTTACCTCCGTCATCCCCCTCTGACCTTTCACCCCCGTCGGCCTTTGCCCTCTCAAAAAGGGAGGCCAGGCTCCGAACGCTGCCGTGGGGGCTGCAGCCGGCTGAGCTGGGCCTCTGGATGTGATGCATGCTCCTGTACAGGCTGGAAAACTCAGACGCGCTCCTCCTAATTGCAGGGGAAACATTCCTGAGGCCGTCCGCACACTCGCTGCCACAGCTGGACTTAGAGTCTGAATATTGGCCGCTCTCGCTTTCCTCTGCCCCAAAGTCCATGTGACATGGCCCTGTGTACAGATCCTCACAGCTGTGGGCCTTTGGGTGCCTGGCAGCTTTAGTCCTGCTCTCCTGACTGTCACCACTGGGTGGCAGCAGCTTGGGCTTGAACTTGGAAGGCAGGATTTGGGGTATGCAGGCTTTGGCAGCAGAAAGAGGCTTCTTACTCTTACACTGGTTACCTATTGCATTACTGGCAAGAACCGATCGACTATTTACAGAGGAGCAGGGTGAAATTATATAGCCATTCCCACCTTTATAATCCACTGGCAAGCATGCAGGACAACAGAATAAACAACATATTAGATTACAATGGTCACAGGTTCACACACATACACACTAAAACAGGCACATTTCTAGAGTAAAGACCAGGTTCTATCAGAAGTAGATGAGAAGAGGAAGCAGACTTGATGCAGTAAAACATCAAGTCAGATGAGGGTTATACTAACAGCATGGCACTGCAGTGAAGAAGTATGCTCTGTAAAAATGGAACATTTTACCATCTAACAGATTACTGCATTATTATTATTATTATTATTATTATTATTAATATTAATATTATCATCACTGTAAACAGCAACAAAACAAGTGAAACTTAAAGTTTTAAAACAGCAATATGCCATGAAATGTTATGTAATGTTGGCCGTCTTCAAGGAAGTCTTACCACTAACATGTTTTTCCTGTTTTTTCATGTTAGGGCTGAAACTTTTCTACCATATGACTGCTGCATGTCCCTTTCAGCCTGCTGCATACAGCGTATTCTCCTCCTCCACTTTTAGCAATTAGGCAGGCAGCTGCAGTGATAAATGGCCTCTGGCACCACTGTTAATACATACATTGCTCCGCTACACGGTTGTAAATAAAAAGTGTATCCTGACTCAACCTGACCAGTAAAATACGTCTTGTCAAAAACCTTGTAAATACTGGTTGTCAGGTCCTGGCTGCAGCAGTAGGCCTGTGATAGCGCTACAGATGGAGCCGGGAAATGACACAACACTTTCACATGCTGAGAAACGCTTCTGTAACATGAGTGACCCATCTGTCACAGTCCTATCTGCCAGAAAAGCAAACACAGTGAGGAAGTCGACGAGATATATTTTATCCATGGCATGTGGCGAGTGAAGAGTTACAATTCCAGTCACTAAAAAGCCCTGAAGCAGGTTCAGCGCTTTAAAGACACAAAGATTAATACAGATATTTTTATTTCACGAGCACAAGACTCATGACGCAGTGTTTGGTTCCTAGCACTCTGCCGTTCCTTTGGTCTCGTCTACACTTTACCTTGTGTGTAGTGAACTGTAAGTGACTGTAATGATCAAGGTGGTGCCTCTGGCAGGAGGCTAATGAAAGAGCGTGCTAGTCAGTTGACTGGAGTGCCAAATCCATTTACTGTGTCTTTCCATAGTTCGACTGGATAAAAGCTAAAACAACAGCAACCCTGATTGTATCTGTGTCCCAGGACTGCTGACATTAAAATACTCATATTTAGTCAATATGGTAGTTATTATTGTGGAAATAGTCTCTAAAGTGACGTCTGCTGTGTGTCTTTCCAGATGTAATGTAATGACATGTATTGGGTCACACTGTCCCTTCCTTTCTCTTCCTTACATCTCCCCTCCTCTCCTCGGCCATGTGCGCAGGCATTCCAGCCCCTGACCTCACACTGACAGCTGACTTCCTCATGCCTGCCCACCCTCTGTGTCCCTCCTGTTTATCTCACCCATGTCTGGCCGGGTTGAGAAAAGCAGAGCCCTGTTTATCGTCCCTCCTCATCCATCCCCACTCTGGCCCTCCGCTCCCTGGCGCTGGAACGCTCTGGAGACTTGCCCTAAGCCTGCCTAGCGACTGGCGGCTCACAACTGGAGCAAGAGTAGGGGGGAAAGTCCCCAAGGTTAGCTTCCATCGACTTAGCAAGACAACCTCACTCCCTCCGTGAGTTTTCCAAAGCAGATGGCCAGTACATGTCTGATGAAAACATCCATGGCATCAATAATAAATCAAAAGCTGCTGAGGGGATGAATGCTGCGAGGTGATTGGCCAATGCTGTGAGGTCTGGGAGCAAAGAAAATGTGTGGATTCCAACAGAAAGGTAAACGGAAACACATGTATCCCTGTCTGACAAATCCAACGGTCCAACATCAGCGTCTGTAACTCATCGGTTCTGTCTCAGCAGGAAAGGCCTTTAATGGCCCTCCGTCCTGTCCAGCCCCACATCCACATACACAAACATACACACACCTTCCATTTTACTGGCCACATATGTAGAGTGGCTGCCATCCTACCTTTAGAGGAGGAAGAGCTGCCATGGCGCTTGTTTAGAGCCCGTAGACCTTGTAAGGGAATGTCGCCGCCCTCCAGGACGGCCTTGTAAACATGGCGGTCGCATTCTGGAGCCGCAGGCTCGCTCGTGGATGATTCTGTGTCCTTCTCCACCTCGCTGTGTCCAGACTTGCTCGAGGAGCTAGACAGCGGTGAGAGGAACGCAGACAGCTAATTAAACACAGTCAAATTCACTCAGAGGAGTTGTGTTACATGTTTTTATGATAAACAGAGGCACACAAATTGGGTAATGAGCTGTCATATGGTTTTTATTTAGCATATCTTGAGGTAATTCCTTTCTTCGCAGACTTGTGGGAGACAAAATAATCAGAGACAGAAAAAGTCAAACTTGAGAAAGAAAGTGCAGAATTTGAAGGCTGATGTTGAGAGAAGCCTCTGGCTTCCACACATCTCTTGGCATTGCAGAGAGGCCAACAGAACCGATTTCTATAAATATTCTCTGAACATTCCTGCATGGTGC
Source organism: Seriola aureovittata (assembly GCF_021018895.1). Classification (NCBI taxonomy): domain Eukaryota; kingdom Metazoa; phylum Chordata; class Actinopteri; order Carangiformes; family Carangidae; genus Seriola; species Seriola aureovittata. Next base: position 4,320,724 of record NC_079377.1, read on the forward strand.
ATCAACGCCTGCCATGCACCTGTAGAACTCTCAGGTTTACTCTGTCACCCTGCTCATGTGTTACTCACGCTGCTCCTCTATTTGCACAGACAAACATGGTCATTAAACTGACAGACTCCATTATCTTATAGGGCAAATATAAAAACCCGCACAAACTGCGTTCACTGGGTTATTTTCCAAAATGTGTTTTACATCTGCACCGTTGACAAGTCAGAGTTTTACAAGCTTTGCACAAATGTATGGCTACATTACTCTCCCCGTTCCCTTCCTCAACAAGAAGCTCTTTCATAGCTGTGAGAAAAAAAAAAACATGTGCACTGCTGACTGCAGAGAGTCATTAAAATCATGTTGGGACTAGGTTTCGTACAAGAATTCACATAAATGCTCTACAGGAAATGTAGAGCACAGGAGCCATGCAAGATTTAAGAGGAGTCTCCTGGGGGAGTGCGGCAGTCAGCACGCTGCTAATGTTTATCTGGAGTGATGAGGAGGTCTTTGAGATGAAAGTTTGCATTACTGAATTCACTGATTGCTGCAAGTGAATTATGACGACGGCTTCTTTAGTGAAGCTTAAAATCTTCCATAGACTTCCATAGCTTTTTCTGGCATTTTCTAACTGTCATGCACACACAGTGGGCGTCTAATCAACATGCACATCTACTTAGAGGTTCATTCATTCACCTAATGACGCTGCACAGGCACATGTGGTTTTTGCATTTTCCAAATATCATTTTGACGACCAAATGTCTCCATTTTCAAACAGACCCCAGAGAAAAAAAAACAAACATCCTGCCCTAAACATATGTTCCTCTGAAGGAAGTCAGTTTATGACTTGAGTTTTCCTTTGAAAAGTCTGAGTGAACCTCCACCACTACTTCATCAGGAACCCCCTTTCCGTTCAAAATTAACAACAAAGCCATTGATTAAAAAGTTTGGATTGGGAATCTCTTTTCAAATACTTGGCCATGATGACATAATGATCGTAGCAGATGGAAAGAAATGGAGAGAGACGTTTATTTTCCCTGGACTGCAGCGTGAGACAGACAGCGAGCGGCTCAGTCCTAAATTCCTTACATTTTGCTACACAGAAAAAAAATTATAGAACAGGTCAGTCTCAGAAGACAAAAACAAGAGTGATGAAGAGCTTGGTGAGATTTGTCTTAACGTGAGTGAGCATCATCCGTCATTATCCAGCCGCTGCTCTTCGCTCCATTCACACACCCATTCAGAAGTAGATAACGGTTTTTAAGTTATGCAGCAGCTGGGCGACTTCCCTCTATCCCAGTGACATCCAGGTTGCTGTCTTTAAATAAATCACCACATAGCACCCATGTCTCCACACTACAACCACCCCCCCACACCCCCCTCCCTAAAAAACACCATGAAACACACACAGAGGACACACTGTTCTGGTAGCTTTTTGCCTTATTAACAGGATCTCCTCAGGAAGCAGGAGTCTCCCTGCTGTAGGCGGGAGACAGAGCTCGACAGGGTGGAGAAATCTCTCACTGACATTTATCCTCATAACATGGCTTAAATAATCATCTACATACTGGAAGAAGGAAGCGAGATTTAAAGCACAAGTATCCAAATAGGAAGGAGAAGCATGGACTTACTACTGCTGCAGGTCAGGGGCTGTTTCCAGGGGGCTGAAAGAGGGGGCACTCTGCAACAAACCAAACAAAGAAGTCATTGATAGATCCACAGGAAGGTCTCCTCCAGCTAGAACAGAGGCAGGAGCATTAGCTATGGCCAGATTCTCTCTTCTCTTCCTCTCTGCCGTTCACTCGCTGCTCTGGGTTTCTGCCTCGAGCACCCGGGGTTCTTAGCCTCTCTGGACTGGTCTTGGCATGGAGGGAGTAAGCGTGTGTTTTGGCCTGCATGCAAGTTGGAGAAAACAAGCGGCAGTGAGGAGAGAGGGGGGTGGGGGGTGGGGGGTGGGAGTGGGCGTGCATCGGTCAGGGGGCGCCCATGCGGGGAGGGGGCTGTCATAGGCTCAGCCAATGGGCTGCTGTGTTCCCGTGAAGCCGTCTCTTTTGTCTGGTATTGAGTCACTCTCATTACCAATGGACCAGACCAGGGGACAATTAACCAGCTGGTGGTGCAAGCAGGCCGAATTACACACACACACACACACACACACACACACACACACACACACACACACACACACACACACACACACACACACACACACACACACACACACACACACACACTTGACACTCTATCACACAGTCAGAGTTCAAAAGAGGCACAAACGCTTCCTCACAAAGTGAAGAATACAGTAAAACATTTTTGTTGAAGAAGCATAATTATAACAATGTTATAAAGACACAGAACAAAAACATAAAGCAGAATACATAAATAAATGTTTAAAGGAGTATAAGGGTAAAGGTAGTTGTTATTTAGGAGCAGATATTATCTTCAAACACACGGGGTGGTCACTCAGGGTGGTAGCACCCACTTGCATTTTGAATGGTTTAGGGCCAACTAAATTTAGCCCGCTGTTTCTGTTGCTTTCCTCTTTTCCAACGTCACAGCAGGTAAAAATAACAGACGTGACACGGGCACTATGAATAAGAGCGCAAGTGTTGTTTGCAAATACGATTGCACAATCCTCATCCCAGCCAGCCCTGCCCTGCCCTGCTGTTAATACCACGTCCACTTCCCCTCGGCGCGGCCAAGCCTCCCGCTTCCCACACCGATGACCAGACAAGGAGCATTCTCCGCAGCTCATTTGCCACAACATGCCTTTCCACTTAGTTGCCAGGGCAGAACTATCATTAATAACCTATCAGAATAAATGCCTATCTTTATAAGAACAGAACATCAGGCTGGCAGGTCTGTAGCTGGGTCTATTTATAAAGCCAAATGTTCCATGTCGACTTGGAGAACACGCCAGTGTCATTGAATAATCTGCAGCTCTTCCTTGTGCCGGTATGTCTTGTGTCCCCCTCAAATCTGATATCGGGGGAGAAGATAGTGTTCTCTGACACCCCTGGGTAATTGGGCTTACACAAACACACACACACACACACACACACACACACACACACACACACACAGCGTGAGTGGAAAGTAAACAGGAAAAAAGCATGGGCGGCTTATCTGGAGTAAAGGAACGGAATCTTAATCTGGTTATTTACAAGATGCCTGATTAGTGTCAGTTTATGTGAACTTTCCTTTATACAAAAGGGCAAAATTGTACAATTTCAAACTAATCCTACACTCATATCACTTAATATCACATTACTCTCAGAGTTGCATAACTTTTTTTTATCCACCTTATGGAATAAAAGGGTGAAACAGAAGACAGGGGCAGGGAGATGCTAAAAACTGGTTATCAGATGAAGACACACAGAGCATCACATAAAGCACCAACAGTGTGAAGTGTCTGAAGCTGTATATGGTGATGAATGAAGGCCTCGGTGAGTCAGTGGCACACCGATGACAACGTTTCTGCAGAATTTCCTGTGCATGTTTCCTAACAGGTGTCCCTGGCTGCTCAGAGCTGCGGCTCCTGTGTGCCGCTTTCATATTCAAAATAGCAGTCATGAGTAGGTCATGGTAACATGAATCCCATTCTTTCCAGCACCTTATTTGTGTTGATATGTTCTCATGAAAACAAACAGCTCCCCCAGTGTGAGGGGCCTGTTATAGCCACGCGCGCCCCTCGTCTCATCTCCGCTAAATGCTTAAAGGTAAAGGTTAAGTGTATAACAGAGGTTAAATATGAAAGCACAATGAGCTGGCAGGCTTACGGAGTTGCCTCCTTTAGAATATGTCAGGTGGTAGGGGGAGGCTCTGTGTAACTCAGCGCTGAGACAGAGTGGCAGCGGCCCCCTCGTCAGCATGTGCTCGACAGATGGAGTCACTCTGTCGGTTACAGGGGGCCAAAACGCTCTTCCTGACCATAGCTATGTGTGGAATTCCAGCTCCAGCTCCGGCATCGATGAGCCTGAGTTTCTGTCACCGGAGGTGTTTCCAGGCTCCTGTTGAACCTAGAGCTGGTTAATATTAATCAAGAGGACCATTACTGGGATTATACACAGGTGTCACTCTTACTCGGAGCCTATTAGGTGACTATAAGAGGCTGCTAGTGGATGAGTAATGATGATTTGACGGGACAAGATGAAGAAGACGAAGAGAGAAACAGCGCAGTCTTCCTTACAGTGAGCCTGCTCTTTAGAGGTATTTGGTTGACAACTGGATAATTAGTGGCGTGAAACCACAAGAAGTTATAAAGATGAGGTTGAAAGATATAAGATGGAAGAAGTTTCCCAACATTATAATACTACTTCATTAGCAGAAGTGGTTCACCTCAGCACTTCAGAGGTTATTAATAAGAACAAGAGCTAAATGAACCAGAGCCAGAAAGGCCTCGCTCCACATTTCACTCCTGAGCACTATCGTTTTTGCGGGACTTCCAGCCATATCTCTCCTCTCGTAACACACAGAGAGAGTGACTACTGATATGTCAATCAAACCCCAATGAGCCAGTGTGTCTGGCCGAGCCTTAAGGTCAAATCCTGCACATACCAGGTGCAGCTTTAGAAGTGACTTTGACATTAAACAGGAGCCAGTCATCAAGCCCAGCTCATCTGGCAAACATCCAGGCTGCCATGAGACAAGAGTCGGCCGCCTCCACGGCTAAACCTCCTCCACATATACACTAACCTGGAACGGGAGACTCTGCCCCTGCGTCTGGCTGATGCTAGGACATGACCTCATGTCGTAGTCAGCGGTGCCACCTCATATGATCCAGGGTGTGGTGGTGGTGTGGCTCTGACTGACAGAGAGCGAGGAGAAGCAACATCTGTTTGTGGGCAGCCAGTGCCGCAGTTGTCTGGTGCCATCTAAGACCTGAGGCATGGATTTGTCATGACACTGTATACCGCTTCAACATGCCTGCACCACTTTGGATATTTTGGTAAATCTGCTAGATGGCAGACGGGCAGCAATTATTATTTCAAGGGCCTGGGATAATCCTGGAGCCCAGGACTCGCGCGGACTGCAGGCTCTCCAAGTGAAGAGTGACTTCTAGATGAATCACCCTGTCAAGGCCTCCGGCTTATGATATGAATTCTAGTTGGCAGGGAGCATATGAAAGTGAACGAAACAAAGTGTTACTCTTGGGTGTTGAGTCAACGGCATTGGAAGAACAGGGATGGCAAGAGATCACAACATCCTGTTGTAAGGAAAATATGAATGTGATAAACTCACAACAGCCCTTTAATTGGTCCCCGATCATGGACACCTGTGCTACTACTGGAGTGCAATAAACCCTGATCAATAATCAGCCTTATTAAATATTAATGATCTAAATTGCAGAGGGATAGAAGCCACAGCTAACATCAGGGGTCAGAGTGTTTTTGTTGTGCTCACTCAGCTTCACAGATACAAATAAACCGCTGAGAGATACTTTTGAAGACGGCAAAAATAGATCTCAGTCGACTGTTTTAGCTGGGGGACAAAATCCTTTTAAACTGTATGTGGTGACGATGAGGGATGACAGCAGCTATATCAAGTCCTTTGGAAAAGGTTTGCTTGCAGATATATGCGTCCAGGAAAATGGTTAAAAAAAAAAGTTACGATTATGATGAAAAAACAGGATCGTAACAGAGGTTGGTCTCATTAAGCCACGTTGATGGGACACATAGCAGTAAATTTAGTTCAAGACGAAATAAATTTTCTTATGTGCAGGACCAATTAAAAAGAAAATGATTCAGTGCAACATTGCAGGTGAGAGTGGGAGTAGAAACTGAGAGTAGTCCTCACAGACAGACACAGGTTGTTTAGCCATTATTTGAACACGGATGTTATCGCATGCAATGAAATACAATATACTGTCACTTTAAAGACAGCGACCACTTACCGCTTTGTCAAACTCCATCTCTGAAAAGAATTTATACCAAGGCTCATTCTCTAAATCTACATCTTCCGGACTTACATCCTGAGTCTAGGGGGCATGGCAACAAGAAGAGGAGGAGAAAGACAAAGAGAAGACAGTTCAGACAGCACAGAAAATACACACCTGAGCTCATGAGCCAAATGTTTCTATCCAACACCGTAAATGATCAGTGAGATCGCTGTAGGTCTTCTCACTGAAGAAGATACCTGTTGGTTTCTTTATGACAAGTACATTAAAGGATGGGTTCACATTTTTTTCCAGTCTTTTTTAAAGGGATAGTTTGATATTTTTGGAAAAATGTGATTTCTTGCTGAAAGTTAGATAAGTCGATTGATACCACCGTTATATCTATGATAAATATGAAGCTGCAGTCGGCAGCTGGTTAGATTAGTTTAGCATAAAGAATGGACTTGGCTTGAGACGATCTTTTATGTAATATTGCTGCTGTTCAGTGGCGACATTTATACTTGAATACATTTATACGCTTATACCTGAAATTTAAAATACAATAATATAATTATATATGATTAGTGTATTATAACCCCACACCCCTGTGATAATATCGTTTATCACGATGTTTGGGCTGGACTGTATGGAGATGTTAAAGTTGGGATATGGACAAAACCTTGACTGGAGACAAGGGGAAACGGCGAACCCGGCTCAGTCCAAAAGTAACAAAATCCACCTACAGGTACCTCTAAAGCTCCCTATTTAACATGTATCATCTCATTTTAATCATCTGTACAAAAACCCAGAGTCTTGTGCTCACTCCAGGACGTCTCCACTGCTAAGTAGTCATCTGGCACATACCTCCTTAAACAAACTAAATTAAACATGTCAGTTATTGAGCTTTAGAGGTATTGACAGGTGGATGCTCTTACCTGGCTAGCTGTTTCTCCCTGTTTCCAGTGCCAAGCTAAGCTAAGTGGCATCAATCTTCTCATCTACCCCTGGACAAGAACGCAAACAAGCATATTCCCAAATATCAAACTATTCCATTTATACAATACTAACACACCGACATGAACATTAAGAAAGTTACAGGCCGCTGTAATTATCCCTCCTCTGCAGCTCAGCAGTAAAACACTGTCCGATGAAATACAGAGGGAATTTTATACAAAACAGATTTTAACTTTGGCTGATACACAATCTATTCAGCTGCTAAAGCCGTCAAATTAGCTTCAGCTGAACTTTTGAGAGCAAGCTGACATCTCTTCTATTCAACTGTTTGTGTATGGAGAGGAATGTGCTGCAAAATACACTTGAAAAATCTGAACCTGTCCTTTAAGCAAGTGTTTTACACACAAAGTGCCGGTTATTTAATGTGAACGATATGTTTACAGATTTTATTTTAATCTATCTAATCAACAGACACAACTGATAATGACCAATAAAACATGCAAACTCATTTCTGAGCTGAAATATAACATATGCTGTAAATATTTTGGAAGGTTTACAGTAAGTAAGTGACAACACAACTTTAAGCAGGGTCAAAATAATGGCCCTAATGCAGAAAATGACCAGCTACAGCACCACGGACACTGACCTATCATAACTGAGCCTGTAATTGAAAAACAGCAGAGTCCATTATTTTACAGTGGTCCCAGGATGAAGTAGAGCGAACTGTAATGAGTGTGTTTGTTGGCTCTGGGATCGGGCCAGATCTTGGCTAACAACATCTATTAGCTTGATGTAACTGAGTATTTGACAAACAATCATTACATAATCAACAAACTACTTAATCACAATACTGAACCTCCCCATGTCTTCTAATTATGTAAGAGGGAAATATAAGGAACTTGAGACCTAAATGTGCTCTCTTTTTGGTAAATATTACAGTGAATATCAAGGCAGCGGCTACCAGTTCTCTACTATATGTAGCAAAGCTTATCCAGACAAGACAGCCCTCAAGGACACTGAATATTGTTGCAGCATTTGATTCAACACAAAGTGTTAAAGCTAGAAACGAAAGTATGAAAACACACAGGATCCAGGTTTTGTGTGCTGGCTGGGATCCTCTCACACCCAGCTGATTCAGCCCAATAACCTTAAATTGAAGACAGGAAGACAATGGCTATCCTTGTAAGTGATACTCCCCCCGCTGCCAGGCAGGATCATCTGTCGCCGCAACAGGACACCCTTTTGGAATGTGGTGCACATGGCGATTCAGGCTGCACATACATCGCCTCATCGGAAGCTGCCACCCGGGAGCTTAGATACAGAGGTGGCGGGTGGGTGGGTGGAGGGGGGGGGTTAGATGGTGTGTGGAGTGGGGGACAGCTCACACGACATGCACACAGAAAGAGAGAGAGAGGCAAACAGGCAGGCGGCTAGCATACCGTTCTCTCCAGCTTCAGCACCGACGATTTCCCCGGCTCGTATTCAAAGATGCTCTTGGGCTCGGCGCGGTACTTCCTGGTGTCTACCTTTTTATCCGGGGGCTCCCACTCGTTCCTGTGGAGAGGCGGGTGTCAGGGAGGGGTGGTGATGTGGGATGGGAGAGAGCCAATCCTTATCAAGTAGTCTCCATGGCAACCGGCATAGGCTAAGATGTTTTTTTTTTTTTTTATTTAAACATGACGTCTGTCCTCATTATCCCTGCCCTCTCTCTCTCTCTCACTCTCTCTCTCTCTCTCTCTCTCTGTCTCTCTGTCTGTCCCTCGCTTCCTCTAATGATGGTATAACTGAAAATCCAATTCACGGTTAAGCCAAATCAGTAATTCGATCAGGTAAACTAGATTGGACCCAGTGACAAAAAACAGAGCGCCTCATTTCCCCAGAGAATTTCTTAATATACAGGCAACGCTTAAATTACTGTTGAGTAAAGCACTGAAGTATGACTCTTAAATAAAAAACATTCGATTGATCTTACACCTTCTTTCACCACATCAGAAAATAACAACACCTTTTTATGAATGAAATTCTTAAGGAGATCCAGCAGCAGCGTTTACACCCCTAAATACATAACCGCTGAGGAAGGAGGAAGGTCAGACATCCACATGACATCTGCAGCTCTGGTGGGAAACCGTTTATCCTCTATCACCTGTTCTCCTTCATCACTCTATCACTCATTTCTCTAAGAGCAGATCATCCTGTGTCAGTGCTGACGTGTGTGTCTGTGTGTCTGTGTGTGTGTGTGTGTGTGTGTGTGTGCGTCTGTGTGTGTGCGTCTGTGTGTGCGTGTGTGTGTGTGTGGAGGGATGAGTACTAATCCCACTTCATGTAAAGGACATAGCAGTGGAGGCCACAAATTATAAAAATTAAAATTAAAATTAAAATTAAAAGAGAGCTCAGACAGAAAGGCTAAATGTCTTCCTTGCTCTGCCATGCACGGCCATGTTTAGTTACACTTACCACTGCTGTGTATAAACAAAGAACAAATACAAACTGTTTATCACAAGACACATTTTTTTTTTCTGGAAGTAACGTTAAAGTCGCACTGAGAGAACATACACATTATAAACACTGATCTACCATCGCAGCCACAGTTTTATATCTATGGGAACGCTGCCTGTTAAAGAAGCAGACACAAATAGGATTGTTCATCTTATCATATGGTTATATAATCTTCATAACCTGTTCTTTAACGTATTCTGGGTTGTAAACACCTCCTCTTAATAGTTCTGTGCTTTTGTATTAAACATCACAGTGAATGTCATAATAAGAGGGTTGGAGCAGATGGAGCAGATGGAGGTCACTGACCTTTTGGCAGTGGGTTTGAGGGAAGAGGAGCGTGCTGGCACCGGCATCGAGCGGCCTCTTGAATCGACCTCGGCGTCACTTTTTGAGCGTGGGACAGCTCTCACTGAAAATGGGCACATACAGTAAATATTGACAATGTTGAAGTGTGAGAAAGAGAGAGTGCTGAACGTCGTCTTGGAAATACTAATGATAGATGGCATACATTTTAAATTAGTTTCTTATGCTTATAATGCTCAACTCCAGAACTCACCGTCTTCCAAGTAACCAAAGGGAGTGGGACCGTCATCTGAAAGAGGCGGACATCAATCAAAAGTTATTTATTATCATTTGTAACTCTGTCTACCTCTGCTATTTGAAAAGTAATGAACGTAGCAGAATGCTAAATTATTCAAAGGGCTTTAAAAACACGTTTTCCTGTGTTTGTCCTCCCGCCTCACACCTTCCATTAGGCCAGGCATCAAATTAAATCAAAGTGTGTCAAATCAAAGCGTTTTACAGGAAGCATTACTGGGCTAAAACAGGATCTGAGCATCGATGAGCATCAAGGCTCTGAATAAGTAATGCACTGTAAAGCAAGAACGCCACAGCCACAACAGTCAGAGTGATCTCTGTATGAGTTGCATTTTATCTGTGAGATCAAATTTACAGTCAAATCAGTCACAACTACGCATGGAAGTCGTGTCGAGCTGAGACTGGGAAAGAAGAGGTCTGGGAGCTCTTTCCCTCATTCTGCGAACTTCCTCCTCTGAAATGAGCAGATCCAAAACCCAAACCGTAAACCATCCCCCAAACCATAACCAGCCATCCAGAACTTAAACCCAAACACTAATTGGTGAGGCTTATAATGAACAACAATCACTCTGAAGGTTGTGTACAGCCTGCACTCAGCACAGGACAGTCCACAACCTCAATGCAGGACTGCAGCAGCACCTGGTGGTGACAACCCTACACTACATCTAAGGTACACTAAGCTACAGTCTCATCATGCTCATGAATTAGCATCTACAAATAAGACATTTCTAATATTAGATGTTTGACAGAAATAGAAAGGCCAAGTTGTTAAGTTACAAGCAAAGTTGTTACAGTATAGTATATAGTATAGTTAAGTAGAATGACACTACAAGGCTTCGTGCATCCTCCTTGTCAACACACTGACATCAAAGAAAATGTGTCCAATCTGTGGCAACAATAATAAGAAGGTTCAGTATATTCTCATATAAATATACTAAGTGAGTTTTACCCATGTCTGCATGCTGGGATGTACTGGCTGTTTAGTGTTGCATAATCATTGCATTAAAAGTCTGTCAGTCCATTTAAGAGTGACTGTGGTGTATAATTGTATGTTTTCATGTTTTGGTAGAGGGGGGCTACACTTTTGTTTAAGTCTGGATCACAGATTGGGATCAAGTGTTCTTGTGCCACTCAGACCATGACATCTGAACAATATCAGGATCAGCACGAAACTTGCAATGTACTTAAAACAAATGGAAATAGTTGCTCTACTGCGCGGAGTGGAAGGAAAAGGTCCCATATTTTATAAAGTGAGATCTCCATGTTTTTTTTGGTTATACAGCAGACCACCTTAGGACTGTGAAACTATCAAAGCCTCAGTCCACAGAGAAATGCACACAGCCTGTTTTCAGAAACTGAGCCTTAAAACCAGCCGTCAGGACTTCTGTAATGATGTCACACCAAAGCAGTCACTGCAGAGGCAGACCCTCCTCTCCTCTGATTGGCTCACTGACTTGGGTTCTTAAAACCACTAATATATCTTCTTATGGATCAACACTTCAAATAAAACACAGGAGAAGTATAAAATATGGGACCTTTAAATCCTTTCAAATACTTTGGAGGTTATGTGGTTTTGTACTTTACACGAGATCAGTATGACAGATTGAACACAGCTAAAGTATTTGAAAGGGCCCAGGATGGCTGCAGATTAGTAGAGCTAACAGTAGTTACTGCCATCGGATACCTTTTGATTTCATGTGAATGTCAAAGTTCTCAGGGAAAATGTAGGTGGGGCGGTAAGGGTTTTCCTCAATAGGCTCTGAGCACAGTGATGGAGAGACAGAGCACAGCGTGACATAACATACAAACACATATAAGAACATACACAAGCCACCAACAGAGAAACGTGACAGGGAAACATGATCAAACATACAGGAGTGGAAATGATGATAAACTCTTACCAGGTATTTTGTGTATCTGTTTGAACATTGTCTTATACCAGTCTTTGGACTTTTCAGTGTTCTGAAATTTAGATGTGGACATTTTTCATTAACAACAAGTCAGACTGTCAGACAAATATTTCTTCTCCAAGCAGGAGTAGAGCAGGTTCAAGTGTATGGTTTTGGCAAGGCATTTTGTCTTGTCAAACACAGGTCTAACTAATGACTTTAATGTTGGCTGCGTTCCATTAAGATGTGTCAGTTCCAGGGCTCGAGTACTGTCTATGCTTGCACCTTAATGGAACAGAACCATCATTAATGTAAATTAATTAGTTACACCTGTGGTTTTCCTGTTAGGATACATCAAAAAATATCTCCTACAAGACATGATACATCTGTTTCTAATATAATTATAAAAATAATTCTCAAATCAGCATGAAACAACTACATAATATTGCAAGAATGCATAGGAATGTTTGACTGTAAGAAATCTTTTTGCTCCAACGTCAAAGACCATTGTGTTGTATGAACAAAACAGCCTTTAAACTTCTGCAGTCAGTTGATAAGGTCTTCATCTGACATTAGGTTTCGTCGCTCACCCGTACAGGCACAATGGGCTTGTTGAGAGGACTGAGGACAGGGGAGTGCAGTGATAGTCGCAGCCTCTTCCCGTCCATATCAGGGACTGGACTCACTGAGTCTCTGCCAGGATCAGGGCTTTTGTCCCTTTCTGGGGATGGGTCTGTAAATTGAAAAAAAAAAAAAAAAACCTGTAAGCCAGACAAAACGTTCACAGCACATTTTTTAGCAAAATGACATATGACACATAGGCCAGGTTCAGTTAGGGATCTGGTGTGAAGGCCAGACTTCATAAGATTTACAGGGGACATGGACAGCACTAAATAAATGTGGGCAATAACAAACACATATTTTCACATGCTCCACCCCAATTAGTTGCACCTGTGTCTTGTTACCTGCTCCCCCTGCGTATTATTCTGTGTTGCCCTCTTTCTTTGACAGTTTGTCTGCTCAGTTCCCTTCGATGGTTCCTCCTGTTCTCGTGAGTGTCTTCTTTCATTTGAGTTTTGCTTTCCTTCAGTTTTTGCATCATCTGCCTGTAAGCCATTTTTGTTTATTAAATCACCCTCTTTGCTACTACAGCGTAGTGGGATACTTTAAAGTGAGACTGTTATTTTTGCTGAACATCAACCACTGAGGCTGCAAGTGATATTCTAATGTAAAGCTAAATGCTAATACCTGCTGTAAGAGTGGTACAAGTGGAGAAGAGTCCGTCTGTAATAGTGCAACATCTATTTAAAGTTAGCTAACGTTAGCTAATGTTAGCTAACATTAGCCATTAAGGCTGTAGCTGCTCCTGAGTGTACTGAATTAAGTAAGGGTGTGTTTAATAGCTGGTGAATTGAACTGCTCATTACAACCGTAAGAGGGAGACTTGTTGTACATTACGTTCAGCAGACTTTCTGACCCATCCTTAATATAATTGGCTCGACCTGTGCTTCTTCCTGTTCTGAACATTCAAAATGTCTGCTGTGACAAAAGGACTGTTGTAATGGTGTTTGTGCAAAAGTGGCATGATATCAACAAATGACAAGCAAAACAAGTGTGTGTGTGTGTGTGTGTGTGCGTGCGTGCGTGCGCGAGTTTTTGTATGTGGGTGGCAGATCATTATAACGAACCCACATGGAGAATCTAAGGACATTTTGTACATAATATAATAAATATAATTCAATTGCTCCTTTTCTGTCACAGATTACGTTTTGTACCACAAAATAAAAAAAATAGCTAGTGAAACAATTACAATACAATAACTAAAATATTATTGCTTTATTTAATATACACCTGGAAAGTGAGACCAACAGGTGATTTGTGAAGCTAGCAGTAGAATAAGCATCTACAGCACTAACAACAACAACAAAACCCCTTAAAACAACAGTGCTATCAGGGAGTACTTTATAATTAGCCCAAATGATACAACTGCAAACACTGCAGTGCCACAGTAAGCAAAGGAAGGGATGTGAAACACCTATCAGCATCTGTAATGTAATCTTATACATTTCTAACATCCTGTTGTGATCGTTCTGCCCCCCCCCCCCCCCCGCTGAAGCGGAGGCTCATACACAGCTGCAACCAACATCCTCCAACCGCTGTACCCACACAACCACTCCACTGCAAAACAAGATTACGTAAACTGTCAGTGAAATGATTTGCCAGGACGTCCCTCTGGCAAATCCTCTTCCCTGTTCAGCCGTGGAAAACACAGGTTTCCCTCAGCTCACCGCACTAACGGCCCCCGCACCACTCTGCAGTCTGTACAGTGATGTTAAAGCAAAAGTGAGGTAATCCTTGTTAAACATGGAGGACTAGGTGGTTCACTGCAACCACGGACATTTGCACGTTCAAGTACTAATGCTTAAAATGTCACTCACAGACAGTCACGCTGCAGTGAATGTACCGGATCAACTCCAGAACCTCACTGCAGCACGGCAACATGAAGTCAATTGTCAGTTTTCTGTGCAGCGTTTTTGTAACAGACAACAATGTAATCCTAATGTTAATCTAAACTGACATATGCCTGGCTTCTCATGAGTATTTAAGATAATACAATCAAGCAGGGAGAGCGAGTTAGAGACAATGACAGAGAGCAGACGGGCCAAGATGAAGGTGCAGGGAGAGGGAGAGGAGGAGGCCAAATCAGCCAAATGTGACACTCTACTTCCAGGAGAAATGGTTTAAAGATTACACTGGTCTCCGTCTCCTCAAAGGGTGTGCTCTGTTTCTATTGTGCTAAATACTCTGCAACACAAAAGTCAGCTTGTATCAAAAGCAGATTCAGCGTTTGTCAAGACCGGCTTTCAGGATTCAGGAGCCAAAGCCTGTTGATGTGCAACTTTCGTGTGAGCTTGAAAGCCAGGAGAAATCTTAATGATGAACAGACCGTGCCCACATGCATCATCAATCAATACGGGTCTGCAGACTCTGGTTAATACTTGCCCCAAGATCATGTTCACCAAAACTGTCCTCTGGGTTTTGAGGTCCATGTTGTAGGTATTTGTGGCGCCCCCTATGGGTCGGGTTTTAAAGGCTGTGGTAGGCCTGTTCCCAAACATGACTGAAAACATCTACTACCTATTGGACTCATGTTTGTTGGGAAGCATTTGTACATCATTTCCTCTTCTTGGGCCAAGTCTCTATCGCATTCCAGCTCACAGCAATTTGAGTTCTGGCATACGACAACCAATAATAATAATAATAATAATAATAATAATAATAATAATAATGATAATGAACCGGTACAAACACAGATTACACAGATAATTAGAAATATGTTAGAAATCATCAAGCCCTCAGTGCATACCTTCCAAATGAGAAAGATGCTTTTGCTGCTCTGTTGTGAGAGAAAGACAAGACAAGGACAGGACAGTGAAATGTGACTAAACAGTGAAGCAC
Organism: Seriola aureovittata; assembly: GCF_021018895.1. NCBI lineage: Eukaryota > Metazoa > Chordata > Actinopteri > Carangiformes > Carangidae > Seriola > Seriola aureovittata. The sequence goes on from NC_079377.1 coordinate 4,335,979, forward strand.
ACCTGTGACAGCAGAGAGCAAGACAAGGCTAATGGATCACAGACAAGACACAGTAACAGTAAGACGTAGACATACAGTACAACAGTATGTTCATGACAAACTGACAAAGTGCTCACCTCTGTTGTGCTGCAGCAGGACTATGGTGGGGTTGACTATGCTCGTGCAAGGATACACAGAGCTGGGGTGCGATGACATACAGTTGTGAATGTCAGTGAAGGATGGAGCCCGGTTCTCTTTTATGCTTTCTGGTGAATTGGCCTGAAAGCGACAGAAAATACACAGTAAAATTCAACAAGGTTTTTCAAGAATTTCGCTGAAACTAAATACAGACTTCAAAATGAGGAGATCACAGTGTTCTTATAATTGTCAAACCACAAAGAGCAGACAAAACAAAGATCCAGTGTTAAATGGGGCAGAAGTAAACGTACCTGGCACCGAGTGTTGTTTACAGGAGGTAAATCAGCTGTGAGGCTGCTGCCTCCCTCAGCCAGTCCTGCTTTAGAGCTGTCTCCATTAATCTGACTCGTCCAGTCGCCTAAAAAGAGTCCAGAACACTCTCAGTTTGGCAGAATACAAACACAGAGGATGATACTAAAAAACACAGTATTTCAGTGAACTTATCACAGCAAACCAGAAACCCATTACATCTAATTGCTGATCAAATAAATCTCCATTTCTTTCTGTGGAGTGTGAATGATTTCTTTGGTGGTTTTCATGCTCAGAGTTGTTAATATCCCCTGGAAAGGAGGAAAAAAACGATTCTCCCACAATCTCTGAACTTTGTCATCAGAACAAAGCGCCCATTCACTGAGCTGCAAAGGCCGTTTGTTCCAATGGCCTTTCTATTCAGGCTCTACAACAATTAAAGCATCTCCCCAAAAGCCTTGGCCAGCCTCCAGGCCGGTTCCAATGTGCTGTACGCAACAAACAAGCCCACAGTCAAGGCCCCCTGCTCCAAAGTGCAGTGTGGGCAGGCCGCAACAAAAGAGCCCTTTGACGCGCTCATGAAAATATGAGCAATCGCCCTTTATCACCACTCTGAGTGTGCGCCGTGACTGAGCATAGATTTCAAAAACGTGGCGAGTTATATAATCCTGACATCAAAACAGAGCTGTGAAAGGCACGTGAGGAATTCTTATGATGAAGTGTTTGTTAAATGACAGCAACATTCACGACGTCCACATTCTGCAGCTGTTACTGCTCTCTAAATACTTTTTCATCATAAGGAGAGATGTGAGGAAACAGCTGTGACTTACTTGGAGCTGTGATGACGTTCGGCTCCTCACTGATGCAGCCCTCGTCATCTATGTGGACGAGGGTGGCCCTCAGAGTCACGACTCCTTTCCCTTTGCACACTCTGCTGGGGTCCAGATCTGCAGATATTCAGAATAAGAGTCTCACTTCCACAGCTCTTCATTGTTCGAGGCAGAGAAGTGTCATATTCTGTGTTGTCAGTGCACTCCTGCCTCAGAGGAGCTGCTGGGAATCCAAGTTATCGCTACCTCACGCCCCAAATGACCAA